>NC_133339.1:45074523-45374523 GCF_030506205.2 Paramisgurnus dabryanus
TAACACACAATTCTTAGCAATAAACCTGTTCAACAAAATAACTGGCTGTAAAATGTATTGATTTGGTAACCTTGCGTGACATAAATTATTGAGGGCAGATGTTCTTTCCTACTGTCATTTCCTGTCAGATATGTTCACTTCAGTAAATGGATGTCCAAAACAATCATGAACGGAACAACTCAATTAGTAATGAAAGCATAAATGCAGAATCAGTATAATTATTGATCATGTGATCCCCCGAGACACACCCATATCATTACTAACTGTAACATCAATTCCAGTGGTTGAGTTATTGAATAGTTAGAGGCGTGTTACTGCAGATAACAAATCCTAGAGATCATTTCCAGGAGCAACACTCAATGCTCTGTCAATGACCAGGCTTATGAAATATCGGCTGGGATTGCCTTTAGGTGCATTTCAATGACCAGATGTAATTCACCAACATGCCCTAAGCCTTATAGTTCTTATACTGTAGTATGATGTCCAAAACTCTGTAACTATAGGCCTACCGACAGCAACTATAATAAAACAGGTGGTAAAACACAATATGGAGGCCACAAAATTGGCAATTCCATGAGCATTGACGAATAAATAAGTATCAAACAGAGCCGATCCTGGCCTTCTGGGGGCCCAAGCAACTTTGTGAGGGGGCCCTGTCATCACATTCATAAAACAACATTCACTGTCTCTGCTTAAATGTAGCTATAAACGAAATCTTAACTAAAACACGTATTATCTTATAGCTGTACATTTTTGCCACATGTACATTACTGTGACACTCATCAGAATACTTCCCTTATTATAACATTGACTCATGTTTTCTTAAAAGCCCTTAATCTGTTACATTAGTACTTAGAAAAGATGGTCTACTGACAAATATATTATTTAGGGATAAACTATAACAAACAACTCAAAACATTTTCCAATTTGTTTAAAAACTAAGGCATGATCAGACTCCACAGATAAACATACCAAAATACATCAATAATTCTCTAAATATGCAGACATTTGACCTAATGTGCATTGTTTTAAAATGCTAACAACAGTCACGCAACATCTTGCATGAATAGATGTGTTTATTTTTTTAACACGTATGAAAGATTTTGATAATTAAAGCAACACCAAAGAGTTTTTTTTTTTTACCTTAAAATAACGTTTCCAAAAAAGTTTCAGTGGTTCATCCACTCAAAACAGGGTGAATGGCACTTTCACATTCGCTTTGCAGCCCTCTATCGGCCAAAACCGCACTAAAGAAGTTTCCAACCGTCGGGTAGTGGTCCTGTAGTTCGAGTGAAAACTACAAAAACTTGCTTTACGGCAGAACTACAATCCAATCAGAGCCAGCTATGCTGCAGTATTTACGACAGTGGTAATGAACAATTACGCTTCTAACCTGTAGGGGGAGCAAAGAGCAATAAGTCTTTAGTGTTGCTTTAATGTGCACAAGCATTTCTAACAAAACACACTTAATTAAACTAAATCTAGGGATTTGGACTGCAGTGTTTGTTATAAATCTATTGCATGGTTAGTCAAAACTAAACAGGAATTTAAAACATTAATGTGTTCTAAATCTTTTTACTTTACCTTCACGACACTTGCCTTTCCTGCTCCAGGCGGATAGCTTTAAACCAAATCCGAATGAAGATGCATGTCGATAGGCGCGTCAACCACATGCAGAGCTGCATTTATGGACTGACAACTGGAATTAAAGGTTCATGAGATTAGACTGCTTGTTATAATTTCTAATGGCTCTCGCTGCACAATGATGTCAATTTCCAGCTTTTCTGTGCAACGCTGCATGAAGTTAAGAACAAGGGGGCCCCGTAGTGGTTCGGGCCCTACGCAGCTTGTGTAGTCTGCGTATAGGGGGGATCGACTCTGGTATCAAAGCATGTATAATGTTAACAACACAAAGCTAAAACAACAGGACAACTAAATTACACAAAATAATATAATACACATTCCCTAAAGAAATTAAATTTATCACAAAACACCCTAAATATGGAAAGCAATAAAAAATATCAAGTGATAATATGTAAATTATACGGGTACATACTTTTGCGATAATTTTGTTTTTTGTTTTTTTATTTTTCTATAAAATGAAAAACTATTTTAACATTAAGTTTACATAACATAATTTAAAGTTTTGGGTTTAAGATTATTTGGGTCCCAAAGTAAAACATTTCATTGCAAAAAATGACTTCCTTAGTTAGTATTCTTGTCTTCTTTTCAGTACAAATATCAAAATATAATATATTTTTTATATATAAGATTATTATTATTATTATTATTTGATGATGAGCAAAATGACCTTAGAAAATGTGTCTAGATTTAGATAAAAAAGAATACAATTTAAGTTAATTTGTGGTTAAAACAAGCAAAACAAATCTTCCAATTGGGTAAGAAAAGATCTGACCTTTTTCTTAAACACTTTATTCAAGAAAACTTTTCTTACCCTATTGTCAGATTTATTTGCTTGTTTTAGTAAAACTCCACCGTATTTCAATATTTTACTATGTTCTGACAAATTAAATTAATACATACCTATCTTTTTTCAGTGCTTGCACTTCATCTTTGCATGGTGCTTTGTTTATGTGTTAGCATTTAGCCTAGCCCCATTCATTCCTTAGGATCCAAACAGGGATGAATTTAGAAGCCACCACAAAATAATTTATTTCCATCCCTGTTTGGATACTATGAAATGAATGGGGCTAGGCTAAATGCTAACACATTCACGATGCACTGTACAAAGATTTAACGCATGCAAAAAAGATAGGTATGTTTTGTCTAAGTTGAGGTAAGAACAGTAAAATATTGAAAAACTGTGGTGTTTTCCTTTAAAATTTATTTTTTTGTCTAAAAACTGTCAGGGTTTTGGCAAGAAACGAACCCAAGTGCAGACGTTGATGACAATAAAGTATTTAATTAATCAAAACAGGAAAAACAAAACCCACGAGGGGGCAAAACTAATGAGGGGCATAGCTGAAATAAATGGCGAGTAAGGGAGCGGGGAAAAAGTGACAAGACAAGGGAAACACGTGGCCTGATTCTAAATAATCCATAGCCACGTGTTCGCACACAAAACATGGTACTGTCAGAACCCTGCCACAAGGAACTAGAAATTAATACAAAACAAGGATCTGGCAGGATCCTGACAAAAACTAGACTTATTTTCTTAGTCCATTTTGCTCATCAAGAAAATACATATTGATTTAAGAATTTTTAGATATTTGTACTTGAAAACAAGACTAGTCTAAATAAACTAAAAATATAGTCTTAGATTGGTTTGTTTTAACTATAGTATGAACAAAGAGAAAACGATTACTGCAGCTTAGTTTGTGCTCAACATTTTCTTTTGGATTGGTTGAGCCTGTGAATAGTAAACATGAAGTACCAAGCATTAGCTTAAACCCTTTATATAAAACAAAGGGTTTTACTCGTTCTTATCCAGCTCTCTTCCCCTCCCCTGACTGGATAAAAGCTCACAGCAGGTTAATCAAAAGGTTCGACTATCTGCTTAAAATTTACCTGAAGTAATAAAGCCGTACGCTGTAAACTTTGTCTGACACTCATTTTAAAATACTTGAGCTGCCATTAACTTTAACTCTCTTCCTCTCAAAATACAAGCTTTAAAGAATAGATATTGTTTTAATGATGTACCAACAATCATGTTGTGCAATAGCTGTGTCGAGGAGAGCATTGTGGGCGATTGCACACCATGTGTCTAATGATTATTTTCTTGCACCTTATGACAGTCACAGTTACAGCAGTTATAATTTCTTTCAGCTTCACTTATACAGTAAGTGTCAGTAAGGCTATTATTGACAGACAAATCCCAATTAATGTTTTGTTATAATTGTGTAAGTTTCTTTCACATGTTTGTCCTTTAATATTGTGTAGGCAATGTTAAGAAAAACACACAAGTACAGAATTTGCAGAGGAGATTTTGAATTATATAAATGACCTGGTTATATAGTGTAGCAGTAACATGTCCAAAAGTGAAGCAAAATCCAAAGGTGATTCATAAATCTGCTTCCTACACACAACACAACCCACACAGCTGACACTATTGATTGTCAAATACCTCTGGCGAATTCTTGAATCTACCAATAATATATTTTGGTAATGCCACATGGATGACCAATGCATTCAAACCCAGCATGTGACTCTAAGCAAATAATGCACAGGTGAGCACGTGAGTTTAATAGGAGGCTACAGCTACTTTAGAAATCCCCCATAATAGTGTGATTTGTTAAATTGAATAAAATTGAAAACATGCCATATGACTTAAAAACAATTGAAAACACAAATAAAAAAATAGAACACAAACACTATTAAGGATGTTAAGTATCCCTTCAGAATTTAACAGAGTCTTTGCGTAATGTATGATTTTTCATCATGTAAGCAAAGTCAACAGTGATTACAAGGTGTTTGGTTTCATTTATTTATTTATCTTATTTCATTTCTTTTTTTGGGCTATGGTATTACATGTTCACTGACAAATTTGGCCTCGTTTTAGCCTAGACGTCTGGGCTATGTTTGGACAGTCTTTAGATGACTTTTAAACACAAAATGGCTTGCTGGGATTCAGACCTTATAAACAAACATACAGCTCAAACTTTAGCTGCGTCTCATTTCAAAGGCGTCATCCTTGGGGTTTGCATTTGTCAGCCGCATGCATCATTGAGGTCTTCTAGTTTTAGGAATAAATAATAGAAAATTAAAATGTATTCCTCGTAAGACATAATTACTGTACACTCTTAGAAAGGATGGGTTAATTTTTTACACATCTTTGTGCGTTAAGCTTTTAACACATTATGAGTAATTTTAGAACATTATGTGTCATTTGGTGTTGATTTTGTTGTTAAAAAATAACACAAGTTGTGTTAAAATGTATGGTTTCAATAATAACACAGAGATGGGTGGATTCTGGGACAACGCAGGATATGAACTCCATTGCTTCACTCTCAGCAGTCAGTTCCGAATGTTGCTAATTTGCATAAAGTTAGTCACCAAGGGTCACTGTCAAATTGAAATGTAATAGTTACTTTCTGAAATAAGACCTGGCCTAAAATAATTAACCTTGATGAAGTATGCAGCTGACAAATGAGACACAGCTTTTAACTAAATCACACAATGCATGCTGAAGATACGGCCAACTTCCTGTTTCTATTTTGATCAAGAATCACCGTGCCACCTCTGTTTAATACCGGTATATCACAAATCTGTTTTTAATTTAAAATGATCAGTGTCTTGAAATAATCTGGTGGGAATCCAATACATCATGTTCAAAGAATTTAAAAGTTCAGAGCCAGCATGTTTAAAAAAATATCCAAGTTCAATCTAAAACGTCAGACTTGCTGTTGGGTGGAGCTAATAGGCTGAATTTAAAGGCCTGATATAACTGAAATGCATTATATATCTTAGATACATAGACTACATCTACTTCTACTACTATTAATACTACCACTACTACTACTACTTCTTCTACTAGATACAGTATCTAAGCCAATTGTTTTAAAACACAGAAGACTACTACTACTACTAATTCTACTACTACTACTACTACTACTTCTACTACTTCTACTACTACTACTACTTCTACTACTACTACTATTAATACTACTACTACTACTACTACTACTACTACTACTAGATACAGTATCTAAGCCAATTATTTTAAAACACAGAAGACTACTACTACTACTAATTCTACTACTACTACTACTACTACTACTACTACTACTACTACTTCTACTACTTCTACTACTACTACTACTTCTACTACTACTACTATTAATACTACTACTACTACTACTACTACTACTACTACTTCTACTACTTCTACTACTACTACTACTACTACTACTACTATTAATACTACTACTACTACTACTACTACTACTACTACTACTAATTCTACTACTACTACTACTACTACTACTACTACTACTACTTCTACTTCTACTACTTCTACTACTTCTACTACTATTAATACTACTACTACTACTACTACTACTTCTACTAGATACAGTATCTAAGCCAATTGTTTTAAGACACAGAAGACTACTACTACTACTAATTCTACTACTACTACTACTACTACTACTACTACTACTTCTACTACTACTACTACTACTACTACTACTACTACTACTACTACTTCTACTACTACTACTACTACTACTACTACTACTACTACTACTACTACTACTACTACTATTAATACTACTACTACTACTACTACTACTACTACTACTTCTACTAGATACAGTATCTAAGCCAATTGTTTTAAAACACAGAAGACTACTACTACTACTAATTCTACTACTACTACTACTACTACTATTACTACTTCGACTACTTCTACTACTACTACTACTACATAGGGCCATGCACAGACATTTTGAGGGGCAGTAGCCCAAACCAAAAAGGGGGCACTGGGGGGGCACACTTTATATGGTTTTAACAAAATATTATAAATATGATGTGTTATAGATTGGTATCAACTAAGATAAGTGATTATAATGGAAAATATACTTAATAACAAGAAGTAAAGTGTGACAAAACTGCTTAATATTCTATATGAATAACGTGCTGGAGCTTTGAATCCATTTTTGCAATGTTGAACTGCCTTTGCAGCCTATCTTTCCACTCTTCTTTTTTTTTGAAAACATAGTTTTTTTGTCTACAAAGTGTGCCAACAACAGCAAATTTGGTGTTATCTATATTAGATCTCATTGGGTACATTACTTTGATTAGACAAGCACTGTAAGAATGTGAATATTTTTGTAGTTATTTACTTGGTAATTTGTTAGCACTTTTAGAAGAATCATTACCGACAGAAACACAAAAACAAACTTCAGTACCAAATTACTAATTTAGCAGCTCAACAACTGATGCAATGTAATGAATCTACCTGTTAATACAACAAACTTCGGAAACTGTCATCTCTGCCCTTCTGAGGCAGCATTCCAAAGCAGGAAGATATCAAGGCATGTCCGAACCCAATGTTAGGTTTCCGAATCCAAGCGGTTGGTGAGAGGGGCCCCTCAGCCGATTAAGGCAGAGGGGCATTGGCTCTAGCCACCGGGCCACCCCCCTATGCACTATGGCAAGCCGTTTTAACTTTTATTCGTTGAGTTCTTGATATCAACAATAACATTTTCATGAGTTAAAATTTTAATTCTTTAAATCAGAAATTAAATTTCTACTATTAAAAATGGCAATTGTTGATATCAACAATTCAATTGTTGATATCAACAATTACATTTCCACTAGTAACAATGTTAATTCTTGATATCAACAATTACATTTCCACTAGTCACAAGGATAATTCTTGATATCTGTAATTGTATTTTCACTAGTGAAATGTCACCATATACTGCCATTCAAATTCAATTGTTGATATCAACAATTACATTTCCGCTAGTTAAAATGTAAATTCTTGATATCAATAATTTGATTGTCACTAGTTACAATGTTAATTTCTGTTATCTGAAATTGTATTTCTGATATCAATATAATTTCTGGATCATCCAAATGGTTATTGGCAAACTTAAGATGGGCCTGGACATGTGCTGGTTTAAGCAGGGGAACCTTCTGTGCCATGCATGATTTCAAACCATGACATCTTAGTGTATTACCAACAAACAGTAACCTTGGAAACGGTGGTCCCAGCTCTTTTCAGGTCATTGACCAGCTCCTCCCGTGTAGTTCTGGGCTGATTTCTCACCTTTCTTAGGATCATTGAGACCCCACAAGGTGAGATCTTGCATGGATCCCCAGTCCGAGGGAGATTGACAGTCATGTTTAGCTTCTTCCATTTTCTAATGATTGCTCCAACGGTGGACCTTTTTCACCAAGCTGCTTGGCAATTTCCCCGTAGACCTTTCCAGCCTTGTGAAGGTGTACAATTTTGTCTCTAGTGTTTTGGACAGCTCTTTGGTCTTGTTAGTAGTTGGATTCTTACTGATTGTATGGGGTGGACAGGTGTCTTTATGCAGCTAACGACCTCAAACAGGTGCATCTAATTTAGGATAATAAATGGAGTGGAGGTGGACATTTAAAAGGCAGACTAACAGGTATTTGAGGGGCAGAATTCTAGCTGATAGACAGGTGTTCAAATACTTATTTGCAGCTGTATCAAACAAATAAATATTTAAAAAATCATGTGATTTCAGATTTTTTTTAGATTATGTCTCTCACAGTGGACATGCACCTACGATGACAATTTCAGACCCCTCCATGATTTCTAAGGGGGGACTTGCAAAACAGCAGGGTGTTCAAATACTTATTTTCCTCACTGTACTACCACTACTACTACTACTACTACTACTACTACTACTACTATTATTAGTTTTACTTCTTCTATCGCTACTACTACTAGTTCTACTTCTACTACTACTACTACTTCTACTACTACTACTTCTACTTCTACTTTACTACTACCACTACCACCACTACTAGTTCTACTTCTACTACTGCTACTACTTCTACTACTACTACTACTACCACTACTACTATTAGTTCTACTTCTACTACCACTACTACTACTAATTCTACTTCAACTACTACTTCTACTACTACTACTACTACTACTACTTCTACTACTACTACTACTACTACTACTTCTACTACTACTACTATTACTTCTTCTACTACTAATTCTACTTCTACTACTACTACTACTGCTGCTACTACTTCTACTTTACTACTACTACTACTACTACTACTTTTACTTCTACTTTACTACTACTACTACTACTACTACTACTAATACTACTACTACTTCTTCTACTACTACTACTACTACTACTACTACTACTACTACTATTATTACTTCTACTTTGCTAGTAGTAGTAGTAGTAGTTCTGCTACTACTACTTCTACTACTACTTCCACTTTACTACTACTCCTCCATGATTTCTAAGTGGGAACTTGCAAAATAGCAGGGTGTTCAAATACTTATTTTCCTCACTGTACTACCACTAGTACTACCACTACTTGGTGGTGGTTGAGGAGATTCCCCCGTTCATATGTAAAGCGCTTTGAGCACTGAGAAAAGCGCTAAATAAATGTAAGGAATTATTATTATTATTATTATTACTACTACTACTACTACTTCTACCACTACTACTTTTAGTTCTACTTCTTCTTCCACTACTACTACTAGTTCTACTACTACTACTACTACTACTACTTCTACTACTACTATTACTACTAGTTCTACTTCTACTATTACTACTACTGCTACTTCTACTACTACCACTACTACTATTAGTTGTACTTCTACTACTACCACTACTACTACTACTACTACTACTTCTACTTCTACTACTACTACTACTGCTACTTCTACTACTACCACTACTATTACTACTAGTTCTACTTCTACTACTACTACTGCTACTTCTACTACTACCACTACTACTATTAGTTCTACTTCTACTACCACTACTACTACTACTACTAGTTCTACTTCTACTACTACTTCTACTACTACTACTATTACTTTACTACTACTTCTACGTCTACTACTACTACTATTACTTCTACTACTACTTCTACTTCTACTACTACTACTACTACATCCATGGGCGTCGGAACCATTATACGTGGGTGGGACAGGACCCACCCACTTTTTAAGACCAATTATAATGGACCCACCCACTTTTTCTCTAATTTAGCGCATTTGTCTGTTCACTTATCAAAGCGCTGTTAGTCCAAATCCATTCCACTAGAGCAGGGATCCCTAACCTTTGCTTTTTTTTACACCGCGGACCCGTTTCAGCTTTTAAACATAATTCGCGGGGGTGAGTGGACGCGGAGTTGCTGTTCGAACATAGTGCTGAAAAACCTCCTTTGGCAAATGTATAACGTTTTAAACAGAAGTAAATGTCAAACAACCATGCATTAGGAAAATTAATAACTGCTTTATTTATAGTATATTTTCTATAGACGTGTAAAACCATATTATAGCGGATTATTTTACTTTCATTGTTTCACGAGTTTGCCTGCCCATTTAGTCTTAATAATTAACGGTAAACGAACTTAGCTTGGTGTTCTTAAAGGCAGCTCAAACCTTAGGTCGGACTCGAGCCCCAAGTTCAAGTTCAAAAAAAGGAGGAGATGAGGAGGAGAGATGCCAGAAGAATTGCGTCTGTCGCGGAGGGACAGAGACTCCCGTTTTGCTTTTAATGATAATTGACACAGCACTAAATGTGGTTCCTTAACGTTAAAAGTGTAGGCTACTTGTTAAAATATTATGACTGCTGTAAAATAGTTTATTTTGATTATGGCATGATCGCTGGATAATTTTCAAGTTTTTTTTACAGAAGCCAATTACTTTTCATTTGCGATATGAACGTCTTCACGTATTGTTATTATTTGCGAGGTACATTTGCAGATAATTCATAAAGTCATACCTCTGTTTAATCGATTGTGTTTTAGAAGTACACATGCTCAAACTCTAATGACAGCATTGTTTCCCGACGGATACCATAAAATAAAGTGATCTCATTTCCAGAATCTCACATTTAAATTTCTCTAAGAGAGAGAAAGAGAGATTGGGTATAACTGTCACGCCGGGAAACAGGAGTTAGGACACATTTGCAAAGTTCAGAGGAATAAATAACATTTATTAACAAACAGAAACTAAAACACGAGAAACAACAACGGGCAGGTAAGCACAACAGGAACACTGACATGAAGCACAAGAACAGACGTGGAATGGCGACAATAATCCGGCAGTGAACATTACACAAACAAGGGCTTAAATAGACAGACAAAATGACATACAGGTGTGATGAGGTAAGTAATCAGTCAATGAATGTCCAGGTGACAACAATCGGAACAAATGCAAAACCTGTCACGGATTATCGTGACATAACTCCCCCCTTAAGGAGTGGCTCCCAGACACTCCACACGAAACAAACAAAAGTCTGGGAGGATGAATCCAAGGGAGGGAGGGAGGGACCAGAGACCCCGGCAGAAACAGCAGACCAGGTGAAAACCGTGGTGGCCACCCTGGCCCGCACCAAATGTTCCCAACCGGCCATCACAGGGGCCGACGAGGATGCGGCCGACCCGGGAACAGACTCGGACCATCCCGAGAGACAGTCTCGTGCACGGCAGCGACCACCCCGTGGAATACTCGAGCGTGGCACAGCTGTCCCGAGAGCTGAATGGAGGATGGTGACGAACTATCCTGGAACCGACCCAGAAGACTCGATCCCCACGGGAACCAACTCAGCAGATTCGACCATATGGGAACCGACTCAGGAGATTCGACCATTACAGGAACCAACCCAGAAGACTCGACCATCACAGGAATCGACCCAGAAGACTCGACCGTTTTAAGGACCAACTCAGAGGACTCAACCCTCGCAGGAACCGGCTCATGTGTCTCGGTGACCACCCCGTGGAAATGCTCGAGCGTGGCCACAACAACTCTGAGCTCAGCCTGGAGTTCCAAGTGCTTCCTCTCGGCCAGCTCCATTGGAAATCGGGACCCTGCAGACGAAGGATCCCGACTCCTAGTACTCCCCCTCAAAAAAAAAAAAAAATTAAGGGGAGCTCCCCTCTGAGAACTTGCTGCGTCCATAATTGGCCGGATTATTCTGTCACAGGAGTTAGGACACATTTGCAAAGTTCAGAGGAATAAATAACATTTATTAACAAACAGAAACTAAAACACGAGAAACAACAACGGGTAGGTAAGCACAACAGGAACACTGACATGAAGCACAAGAACAGACGTGGAATGGCGACAATAATCCGGCAGTGAACATTACACAAACAAGGGCTTAAATAGACAGACAAAATGACATACAGGTGTGATGAGGTAAGTAATCAGTCAATGAATGTCCAGGTGACAACAATCGGAACAAATGCAAAACCTGTCACGGATTATCGTGACAATAACAAATAAAAAAGGTATACAAAAGTTGTATCAGTTTACCTTCATTCGTTTTTCTTACCTTTTATTTCATCAACATGACATAAACATGACATCTGTCATTATTTGCAAAATATTTAAAGGGCTATTACCAGAATTTTGACCGCAATAGGCGCTGTCTTTAATTTAATAAACGCAAATGTTCAGGCTAATTAAAAGGAAACATGAAAATGTCATCTATTGCTGTAAATGTATTTTTCCTTTCGGGGGGTTATGTGGGGACCCACACACTAGAGCTGAAGATCTTTGCCCGAACCCGACGGGACCCGTCGGGACCCGACGGGCTCGGGCGGGTTCGGGCTTCCTTTCTAACATTTTACACGGGCTCGGGGCGGGCTCGGGCTTGCGCTCCGGCTTTGTGAGGTAAATGAGCGGTCAAGTTCAATCAGTAGCGCAGGATCGCGCTGAATTCATTTACAGTGGATTGGATTTAATGATTTTCCTCATCAAAAACATGTAGCCTACTCTTGGTGAGTAGGTTTTTCAATGTATATAACTAAATATGAATCGAGTCTTAAATACATAATTTAGACAGAGGATATAGACTAATGTTGGCAGTAATGGAGAGAAGTGCCGACGCAAATCCCGCGGAGCCTTTCTCTTAATTTCGTTATTGCCAAATACCCATCTTAATTCAGAATGTATTATCTTAATTTAATTCGTTAAGAAATAATAATTTTATTGGCATGTTTATAGTGTATTGCCTATTTAGAATGAGATGTTACAATGTTACAGATGACTTATTTTATTTCTTTGTTTCAACTTCCAAGTGGCGTGTAGATTATTAGTCATGAATAAATAATGTTAAAACGTGTAAATTTCTCATTCTTGACAAAAGCTGTGTGTGTGCGCACATTTAAATAATGTCGGGCTGTAAACGGGTTCGGGCTTTTAAATAGCTGTCAATCTAAATGTACGTTCGGGTTCGGGCTGCATTCTGTCGGGCTCCGGACATTTCGGGCCTAACTTTTAAGGCCCGATTACAGCTCTACCACACACTTCTCATTTGCTTCCGACGCCCATGACTACATCTCCTACTACTACTGTTAGTTCTACTTTACTACTAACTACTACTAATACTACTGCTATTACTTCTACTTTACTACTACTACTACTACTACTACTGCTGTTCCTACTACTATTACTTCTATTTTACTAGTAGTAGTAGTAGTAGTAGTTCTACTTCCACTTTACTACTACCACTACTACCAATAGTTCTACTTCTACTACCACTACTACTACTAGTTCTACTTCTACTACTACTACTAATTCTACTACTACTACTACTATTACTACTTCTAGTACTACGAAGTAGTTCTACTTCTTCTTCTACTACTACTACTACTACTACTACTACTACTACTAGTAGTAGTAGTAGTTCTGCTACTACTTCTGCTACTACTTTACTACTACTACTACTACTACTACTACCACTGCTACTATTAGTTCTAATTCTACTACCACTACTACTACTAGTTCTACTTCTACTACTACTACTACTACTTCTACTACTACTTCTACTACTATGAAGTAGTTCTACTTCTACTACTACTACTACTACTACTACTACTACTAGTAGTAGTAGTTCTGCTACTACTTCTACTTTACTACTACTACTACTACTACTACTACTACTACTACTACCACTACTACTATTAGTTCTACTTCTTCTACCACTACTTCTACTAGTTCTACTTCTACTACTACTACTAGGTCTGCTACTACTTCCACTTTATTACTACTACTACTACTACTACTTCTACTACTTCTTCTACTTTAATACTACTACTTCTACTACTACTCCTACAGGTATTGTGAATTGTGTAGACATGATGCACAGTTACAATAGGTCTTACTGTGTAAGTCAGGCTACAACATTATTGTTCATAAGTCGCTTATAATCTCACAAGTTTTTATTTGTATATGATGTCTGTGAAAAAATGGTTAATATAGTGTAAATGTGGCCTATGAGAGTAAATAACCGTCCCGATGTAAAATTACAATTTAAATCCTTTCTGTGGAAGACAAAGCATTTTATAATGGCTATTAGATAGCAGCTTGGAAAGTAAGCTGTAAAACACCAGCGCTAATGTGGCGGGGCGTGCACACATCCATTCAGAAACCCAAGACATTATCTTACTGGAAAAGCAAATCTAATGTACCATTCACAGCTCCCAAGATGAGCTATTCAAACCCTCCGTCTCATTAAGGTGTGCAGCAAAGAAACCGTTCTAGTTTGAAATCTCTTTCTCACACATATGTAGACACACACACAAACGAGTAAATACTCCAGAGCTTCGTTACAAAACAGACTTACACCTGTTGTGGTCTGCCACTAAATAATGCATCCCCCTTAACAGCAGAAACACAGCGAGAAATGACAGAGATCTATGACTGTAATTTCACATGGTGCGTCTCACCTTACCTCACATTAGGAAAAGCGCCACGGCTGTATCTTTTGAAGCTGTGTTATGGCACTTTGTGTAACAGCAGTTTTTCAGTGGAAGGCTTCTGCAGCTCTGAGGGTTATGAGAGGTTAGTGCCCGGTATTAATAAATGGTAGATGTGTATATCTCGGCTGGCAGATATCTCTGTGGCCTATATAAGTTATGTTTTACTGTAGGTCCACAGGCAACGTTTATTATTTGTCACTTCGTGTTGAGTCAGAAAACTTTTGATAACCTGATCTCCCTGAAGGAAAAGTTCGATCAAAGCTTGATTTCATTCATTGATTTCAAAGATATCAAGGTTATATTTCCACAGAATATTCTTTACATTATGTAGGGTGATTTTATGACATTAGCTGGGTTTTTAGACTGTGTCACTTTTCTTACCCTCTTGTCATTTCAAATCTCTATGCTTTTAGTTCTGTTTCTGTATAAATGAAAAGACTGAAACATGACAGGACAAAAAACAAAGAAAAAACTTTACATTTAAAAAAAGAGAAGTTTTAAGAAAAGAAGTTAAAAGAGAAGTTTATTGTTACTGATGCCAAATACCATTGGTTCTCTCTCATGTTATAAACAACCATTTGTATATATGTATATATATATATTTGTATATATGTATAATTTGTAATTATTAATTACATTTATATAGCGCTTTTCTGCAGCACTCAAAACGCTTTACATATGAAAGGGTATCCTTCTCAACTACCACCAATGTGCAGCATCCACCTGGATGATGCGACGGCAGCCAAATTGCGCCAGAATGCCCAACACGCACCAGCTTATTAGTGGAGAGGAGACGGAGTCTTTTAGGGATGATTAGTATGCCAATGGGCAAGTTTGGCCAGGATGCTGGGGCACACCACTACTCTTTTTTTTAATGAAAGACATCCTGGGATTTTTAACAACACAGAGAGTCAGGACCTCGGTTTACGTCTCATCTGAAGGACGTATGGAAGGCTCGTAAAGAAATGTGCATTTCATGTTTAACAATAAAAAAATATTGAGATGTTCACCATTTAAGTTATGTTCATAACTACGGCTGGGCAGTATGATGGTATATTCCGTTACCAAAATGCAAATCAGTGGGCGTGGCTATCTATGCACTCACACATGTTAGACTGATTGTAATGGAGAAACATTTAAAATTATTCACTTATAACAAATGAAAGAGTAATTTATGTAATTATATATTAACTCCCTCTCCCTCTAAGCTCATGCTGCAGCAGGTTTTGCGTATAATGTCCATCGAAGTGCGTGCCAGAAACTGCATCACCAAATAAAGAAAGCACTTCTCGCATATAATGCTTATAGTTGTAAAGGGTTTTTAACTTTAAGCAAGCTAAGACAAAACTTGCGTTTATATCAATGACACGTTTACTGCTGGAGCAAACTTTCTGATCTCTGATCGAAACGACACTAAATAACTGTTACATGTCAATGAGACTGTTCTAATGCTAAGCAAATGCTCTACTCCTCTGCAGAATGGTAAGCATTAAAAACCAAACAACAAAAATAAACTCTTTCAAATTATATAACAACATACTAACTATTAATAAGTCCACCTCTTTTCTTATCTTAAAGGCAATTCATTTAAAGGGACATTCCACTTTTTTGAAAATATGCTAATTTTCCAGCTCCCCTAGAGTTACCGTTTTGGAATCCATTCAGCTGATCTCTGTGTCATGATTTAAAGAGAACGGGACCCAAGTGCAAGGTAACGGTGAACTCCAACAGCACAGATGCTAGCATATAGCATTAACTAGCATATAGCGCTAACTCAGCAGTCACAACTTTGCATTGTAACAACATTGTAATTCATTTAATGTGTTATTTAATGTTGGAGCGTTGAGATTTTTCTTGCTTTGAGATCTTTTGTGTGCACAATGTTTACATAAAAATGTGGAAACGTAATGGATTACATGAGCCAATTTTACATTTAATTAGGGTGAGAATATATTTTTTCAATGCAGGTATTAATCCTACCTGTAAGTTTGTGCATATATTCATACCTGTTCATTTTATATATTGCCTATTTTTAATGTACTGTATGCATAATAAAAAATATAATACTGCACATACTATAGCTTCAAGAGTCCATACAATTAATAACTGACTTAAAAACAAAATTCTTTCTATTAAGACTTAATCTGTTGTTATCTTCTGGGCATTTTCACTCTAACACTAACTTTAATTTACCCATACGTGAAAGAAAATGACTCATTCCGTGAAAAGGATTTTTGGTGATACAGCCCACCCCTATTCATAGCCTTGCTCTTTCATATTTATTAAATATATTTGACTAATGTGATGTTTTCATCCACTAATACAAGTGTATTGCTCTCTGCTCTATTGAACACTACTTTAATGCCATATTTTAACTCCACTACACTAAATTGCGTAGCTTTCCCCACAAAACAAGCATAAATAATGTTAAAATAGTCTGCAGAGTCTATCTGAGCCTGGTTAATTATCTACATGGCTAATTAAACCGGATGAATTAAGTTATCTGTTCTGGATGTTTTTTCCAGCAGCTGTGGTTGGTAGCATAATTTATTTACTGTCCATGGCCAGTTTTTACAATGCACTAATATAACCACAAACCATCAAAGAACCACAGTGTGCTATAATGATTTGTCTTCATGCAAGTGCTTTCTTGGGAAATCAATGTTTGTAATGTTTAAAAAGAGACCTATTGGTCAAAATATTTCTACTAATTGGTTTTAAACTGGGGTATTTCAACCAATTAAGATGTTTAGCAATATGTACTCCTACAGTATGTCTCAAGATAAAAGTAATGTGTAGATAGAAAACTTACAAAAAAACACATGGTAATTAAAAAATTAATAAAGTAATGCAAACTCAAAATCTTTAATCAAATGTCAGGCAATTGACAATGAATCTTTCGTGCAGATTGCTTAAAAATTCCTTAAAATGTTACCCATGAACGTGATATTTTTCAACTCCTACACCATTAGTAGCATGAATATCTTGCTCTTTCAAAATGTAATGAAGGCACAAAAAGCATCCGGGCGCTGTCACATCGGCGCTTACGCTCACAGTAATGAATTTTATGACTACATCATAGAGAAAGAGCCAATTAAAGATCCCCTCATGGGCGTAAGAGGCGGGATGGTCCCGCAGGATAGATGCTCTCAGTCAGAGGTCGTCATGCCGACTGGAGAGTCTCTGTGCAGGAGAGATTCAAATACCAGCTCACTACATCTACACCAGAGTACAGCTCATTAATGCCAGAGTTAATCGCTTACGGTCACACACCATCAGAGCGCTTCTCGTTTTCATATATTTCCCTTTAGGGTTTAAGGATAAATGTGTTACGAATGTTTTATAATTGTATTTTTTTCTTAAGCCTCCAAAATAGATATCATATATCATCATAGTGGAGTAAACTATTTTTCTTCTTTCATTACTTTGTTTTTCTTCTCTCTCATATATGTTTTGTGTCTGGCTGTACTTAAAGAAATGTAATCGAAAGATTGATATCAAACAGTAATTTTGTTTTTAGTGGTCAGAAATAAATAAGTAAAACATGCAGTCACTCTACCTTTGGCTCACACACAGTAGTAAGACCATCCCCAAAGAGTCTGGTCAACAATTTCCAAAGCTCAGTTGGTAAAGCATTGCATTAGAAGTGCGAAAAGTCTTGGGTTGAATTCCAGATACTAATCAAATGTATACCTTGTAATGCAATAAAGTCGCTTAGGATAAAGCATCAGTCAAATGCAAACATGTAAATGTAAACAATTCAGCTATTCTGGCAAAGAACTGGGCTGCGTTCTCCGAAACTACCTTAACGGTACGTCGTTCTTAAGTTGTACCTTATCGCTAATACGTGTTTTCCGAAACGTTCTTAGTTACGTATCACTTCTGTAAGTCGTTCGTTCGGAACCTTGGTCTGGAGCACTCTTAGCTATACCTTATCCCACATGACTCCACTAGGGGCATCATAAAAGCTTACATTGCAGTCTATATAACTAAATATTTGTAAAAAAAAAAAAAAATTTTTAATTAGGCAAATATTTTTATATTTAAAGAATAAACCATTCACATAATTAGACATCATTACATTGATGGTTGTTAGATTTTTAATTATGTTTTCCAAAGGGACATCAACTGCGAACTATTAAATGCTACAGGATTAAGAAACTATTTAAAAAATATATTTGGGTGATGGAGTTGGTGAAACTGGCAGCTATACAGCGAATCCTATTTCATTTGTGCATTTCATATCCGTTAAATCTTAGTCTACCGGCAAGTATTTTAGCTGCATAAATAAATCAGGTAAAATAAAAAATAAGAAACTAATTAGGATTGTTCATGTTATTTTTAATGTTTTATAACTTTGAGGCAACCGCATGCCATATTCTGTATAAACATTCAAAACAAACTGCGCACTTGCTTAAAGTCTCCTAAGGTTAACACAATTTCCACATTAAAACTAATCAAAGCTAAAATCTAAAGTAATCATAATATATATTTATTTATAATATATATATATATATATATATATATATATATATATATATATATATATATATATATATATTATATGTTATATTTGAGGTAGACAGACAGGCTCCAGAAATGCGTCCATTAAGCTTTATCCGCATTGTAACGAGGCTGCTTGCGCATCCAGTGTCCAAGCACAATAAACGCGTGAACTAATGAACAACAACAATTTGTTTTTATATATTTTAAGTGTAATGCACAACCAATTACTTGCACGACCCACTTTATTCCCCTGGGCAACGCACTTATTGGGAACCCCTAATATAATTTATCCTTTCAAGTGAAAGCATAGCGGATGAATTAGAGCAGTTTAAACATGATACGTTTGGAAATAAAGTTGCGGGTTTTGCACAGGTTTGATATAAATGATAGAAGGTTGAATTTAGTTGTTTTTCAATTTGAAATATTTTTAACATATATTCCTAATAAATTTAACTTGAACTATTTCTAAAAGGTTTCTTTAATAAAGAACACCGCTATCTCATAACGCAGCTAAACCTATTACATAAAGTGAATAATTGATTGTCGAGCAATCGATATCAACCTATTCAGCACCTCCACCATGGACAGCACCCGCTAAGGTCGAACTTAAGAAGGTTTACCTTAAGCAACATCCTAAGGTATAGTTCGGAGAACACACGTAGGAAAGGTATACCTGTAGTTAAGGTGTACCTTTTGAGTCTTCGTAGCGCGCTAAGAGAGAACGTTATCGGAGAACGCACCCCTGGACACTTAAACTTTTAAAAGAGTCGCCCCTCCACTTAAAAAAAAAATGCACATACGCAACACTCTACCTGCTTGCGAAAGGTAATGCCTATTAACATTTTCTTAACCTCTTCTCTTCGCTCTGTTTACAAGTTGCTGCCGGCATGGCAAAAAGTTTACAGTGTTTACCGTGTCTGCGCGGTTTGTGACTTGTGACAGGGCTAGCATCGCTAAATATAGCTTACATCGACTTTTACTAGCAGTTATTTGAAATGGATTTCTCCAAATAGCATGCCAAACTTTACCTGTTGAGTAGAACCTTCACGACTGAGGCATCAGTGGGAAGCCCAGCCTGTGCTTTTAGCGAACACCAGCGTGTGAAATATTCTCCCAAAAACACTCTGGTCTTGTTTCTTTCTTCAGAGTCCTTTCTCTTCTTGTCATACAATACGTAAACACTTTTTCTCTTGCGACCCTCAGACATATTGAAAAAACACGATGAGAACGCGAGCTTCAATGAATGGTTAAAACTGTAACCCACCACACATATACACCTGAACGTGCGCATGCGCTAAAAGCGAACCTAAGGACGAGCACGTACGACAGCCTTACGTAAACATATCACCAGAATGATTGACAACTGGGATGACCAATAGTTATGATGATCCACCGTTAAAAAGAAATCTTCCGCTATACCTTTAAACGCATACCTGTCAACATTGGGATTTGAAGAGAAATTTCCCAACCACAATATTACCCCCACCCCCCTTTCCGCAGCCCAATTGGTTTCATTTATCTCAGGACCCACCAAAATATTTGATATAGAAATATGCAGAAAAAATTTCGAAACAACGCAAGTTATCGTCTCCAACGTAAATATATTTTCTTGGACTATAACAAAGACACGGATTGTAGGCAACAGTTGCTGGGATTGGTGATGTAGTAAAGAACGTCATTATCAGAATTCCTCCCGCTTCGGACTCACAGTCTGTAAGTTTACTCCTGTTAGCACTGCATTGTGAGCGATTCTTTCAAACATGGTAAGAAGCGTCACATTACCGGCTGATGTCAGAGGTATTCAAGCCAATCACAACGTACAGATTAGCTGGCCAATCAGGAACACAGCGCTTTTCAAATCTGTGCGTTTTAGAAAGAGACTGAAATCTGGAGTTTACAGTATGAAATTTACAGTATGTGGAAAATAATTTGTTTTTAACCATAAACCACGCAAACTCATTGTATTAAACCAAATACACAAAATAAGGTTTTGAAGCAATGAAATAGGTGCTTTTAAAGAAGAGATTTTATCTTTTCAATGTATGGAATTAAATGTATGTTTAATTGCAATCCCAAGTTATCTGACATAAAAACAATTAATTTTAAAACTTTAAAGGTCCCTTTCTTCCTGTGTTTTTGAAGCTTTGATTGTGTTTACAGGGCGCAATATAACATGTGTTCATGTTTCAAATGTACAAAAACGTGGTATTTTTCACACAATATACTTACCTCTATAGCGCTGTTTTCACTGTCCTAAAACGGGCTGATGTCTTCCTTGTTCTATGAAGTCCCTCATTCAGAAATACGTAATGTTATGAAGTTCAGAGTCGTTTGAGCCTAGCTGGTGACTGATGTATTCCTGTGGGCGGAGTTTAGTCAAAAACTCTTTAATTGACGTCATTCAACCGGAAAGTAGAGGGCTGTAGTCCAAACCGGCCATTCGCTGTAGGCTTTAAAAGGCGAATTCTGTTAAAGAAAATATATCACCTGGCAGTGAACTTTGAGCTTTATGATTTTACAGGTATTATTTATGCTCTAACAGCAACATGACACTTTCTAAAGTTTGAAAAAGTGGATCAGGAAGAACGTGACCTTTAACATTACACGATTGTTTCTTGGCAAAAAAATCTAGCTTGCCCTTACTGCCTGTAAGGGTTTTGTGTTTGGGTCATGTATTTTATTTTGAACAAAAAATACTTCGGTCGGTGTGTGAACACTCAAAATTTTACAAAAACTGCTGCTTGGACGGAACCATTTAAAAAGGTCCTAATATGTACCATTAAGGTAGAGGTATGTATACAATATGTACCTTTCAGGTATTAATATGCACTCTTAAGGTACAAAAGTGTACTTTTTAAAAGGATAATGCCCCAGTAACAGCTTTTGTACCTTAATTTCTGAAAGTATCGTGCTGTTCTTTAAGACACATGCTTGTTGTAAGTGGTTGTAAGTGCGGGTTGTAATTGAAGCCACAAGCATCCTGTGTTGCTCATCCGTTTCGTAATGATTTGTAATAGATTCCCGTATAAAGCAAACTTTATTAGAATTCAACAACGATAAATCACTAAACAATTTAGTGCAGTCCCCCATAATCGATGTTACAGCAGCACCCCCAGGAAAAAGGTGGATAGCTTTCATGTGTCTCTTGTTTAGCTTTGATTTTTTTTGTTATCTGCTGTTGGTGAGTCCATGTTATCATGCAATACCCAGTTGATGCGCATCTTTCATTGTTTGTTTTGTTTATGGCCTGCATTTGCCTTACAACTTACCTTCAGTTCACTAACCAATACACACCAGAGAGTTGTGTAAAGCCTACCAATCAAAATATAAAGCTTTGACAAAGTACCTTTCAGTTTGGTGTGTTCAGTAAATGGATGCGGTGTGTGCTAAAATATATTAAAGCATAATAAATATATATCTATATGTCGCTATGTATATTTGAGAGTCTTCAGACTTTACTAGTAAAATGTTCAACTTTCCGCCATAAATTGATTGCTCTGTGCTTATGTTATAGTATATATATAAAAATATACGATAATAAAAAGTCTTGCTGAAGCAGCATTGCACATCTATCGGCTTTACGATGACAGTTCAGCATCTTCCAGCAGAAACATTCACGTTGAATGAAAGTGTTCAGTGATGCACCCAAGCATTTCTGTAGCTCACGTACTGTGGTCGAGCATTACGTCACAGCGCAAAGGACATAGGCCTGATCCAAGGGTACACATATGTACACATGAAATCTATGGCTGAACGAATGCACTGTTAGCTGGTTCGGATAAAAGCTTGCACTCCCCAAAGAGTAAAGAAGAGTCCATCATTATCCTTCACTGCACACACACAGGGATGTTTTGCTTATAAGCATAACCTTGTTTAAGAGTTTGGCTTTAAACAGGTTTCTTTAAAACAATGTTGTGATGATAAATTGCCAAACTGAACTATCTCACTAAACTATTGGAGTCATTTCTAGACTTTTTGTTTTGGTAATATGCAATACCGAATGCGCTCGCAATTTCAGTTCTGACACAGATGGAGACTAACTAAAAAAACAAGACAATTCATCTCTGGTAATTATGTTTGGTAGTAATGACTGTGTTAGGCTGTAATGCTATTTACATATGGTATGAGCTTCAGGACTTGAATTATGACATCTGTTAAAAGTTTAATATTCTCAGTATTATAGCTCTTGATTTATGATGCTCTTCAGAAGGGACAGCATGCTGCTTAACAATAACACCATGCATGCCTTTAACTTTGGCTTTTGCTTGACAGATCACATAAAGCAGAGCAATATTTATTTGAAGTATTCAATGTATTATATAAAAATTAGAATTGAATAATCACATCATTGTGTATTGTATGTTTTATTCATCATACAAATGCGGTGTAATATTTATGCGAGCGCACAACTGTATCACTCCGATGAATAGTTTCTATATGTTTGAAAATGTAATTATATGTGATTAAATGTTAATTAAGTTGGTTTGACCAAGCTTATTGCTCAACTTTTGTGAGTTTAAATTGTTCTAGAACTCCTGATCAAATTTTAATTGTCATTTCTTTTTAAGCTTGATCCCCTGCACTATGACACGACTGCGTTCACACAGCAAAGTTTCAGGATTGGGATTTAATTACAGGTGTGCATCTGGAAATGTCCTGCTTGAGGCCGGTTGCATAAACATAGACGATAAGTTAAGACCAAGGAGCAACCTTCTAATCTCTATCGTGAAGTGACTAATGCTGCGTTTACACCAACCGCGGTAGAGGCGGCAAGCGCAAGTTATTTCAATGTTAAGTCAATGTGAAGACGCGTTGACGCGTGTCTGGATGTCCCACGGCGCGATTGAGGCGTTTAGTGTGGCACGGAAGACGCGTTTGACACGAATTTGCGGCTTATGCCGAGTTGAACATTTTGAACTTTGGCGGATTTTCGCGCCGCATTAACCAATCAGGAGCCTTATATTGTCTGTGAGCAGTCACCCGGATCTATACGACACAAGTTCTTATTTCTATAGAGACAGGAATAAAAAGGACCTCGCTTGGAAGAGTGTCAGTGAGGACATTGGGCAACCTGGTAAGTTTTAAATACTAGGGATGTAACGGTATTATAATTTTGTGGTATTGCGGTATCAAATTTACCCGGTACAACTGTGGTCGCATGATTCGGTAAAACGTTAGGTCTTTCGGGCAACACATGTAGTTTTTTTCCGGCCAAGTAGAGCAAGTGAAGGAATGCGGGGACTCCAATTTCCATAATCACATGCGTGCCACTCTGATGCCTCACTACAAGCGACAGTGGAGCGACAATGGCGGAAGCAAAAGAAACACGAATTTTAAATCAGGCTGCATCAGTCATTACACGCCTGGGGGATTTAAGTTAACTGAGTATTACATTCGCAAGTCATAAGCGTGTAACAACAATATACGATTAAATAAGAATAATAGTCAACTTGAAAATGTTAATATTCTGAAATAAGACGGTCTTCATGACGTATGCAGCCTACAAATGCGACCTATGGAGGCTGCCCGATTGGGAAACGCACCCCTCTATTGAGTGAGCTTACCTAAGCTGGTCCAGCTACAATAAATAAGCTGCTATTTTAATTTTTATGACTGGGAGTGACTCAGTCTTAAAGCCTGACTGATTGGGAGTTGTTTAAAGTTGATAAACTAAACTTTATTTTATTATTACGTGGTCTAATTATTTTTTTTCCTTTTTATGAAAATTGTAAACACTACACTACACTTTGTACATTGTAATGTTCAGTCTTGTTTAATAAACACTGATGGCAGTTTTTCAAAGTCTTCCATTTGTTTTTCCTTCCCGTAAATGGTTCAATAATTACCGTACAGCAGGCACCATACCGAAATACTACCGTACTGTGAGTTTTTGATACCGTTACATCCCTAGTAAATACACATTTCACTTTTGAGTCACGTGACGTTTATCGACCCTTGCTGTTTATTTTCCCCTTATAGTAAGCTGCCGAAATACAAACCAGTAACTCTCACAATGCACAATCAACATCAGCCATCCTGCAAACAGACAACCGCATAGCACTTGCCCCTCCCACAAGAAGCGGATTTTGCCTCTGACGTGCATCAAATACTTGCTTTTCCATGCGTCTACTTCGCTCTTGACGCGCAAATGCATTTAAAATGTTCAAGTGGCAAACTAGGCGCGGTAGACGTGATTTTGACGCCTGAAACGCGGTTGGTGTAAACGCAGCATTAAACTGCAATTCATTGACTGGCCGCTACAGACCCCCATGTTAAAATAAATGTGTTTACAGCCTGGTACAAAAAGTGATTTTTGTCTATATAAGCTTAACTATGAGGGTAATTATTTTTTGTTATAACTCATCCATTTAAATTATAAGCCTTAAAGTTCTGCATAATTAAGGACGTGGCCACTTGAGTGAAGGGTGAACTGCCATTGCTGTCACGAGTTGAGCTAGGCGGGCATAGTTTTAGCAACCAGCCAACTCAGCTTCACCCACGTCCCGTCTCTTTACCCATATTTGGTTATCCTCGAGTGTTGCGCGGGTCATGATGCCAAGATGGCGATGGAAAGACCTGCCAGCTATTTGCTAAAATAATGCTTTTCACAAACCTATGGGTGACGTCATGGACACCACGTCCATATTTCATACAGTCTATGGATAAGACTGTGTCTCAAGTACTAGTCAGCATCAATCTTATGTCAATATAGCTTCTTGCTAATTAGTGTGGGAGGAGGGAAGAAAACAGAAAGCATTTGCATCTGCAAAATGGCTATTTTCATATCGTGCTGTAAGGCTAAACATTTGATGTTCAAAAGAGAAACTTTCACACATACAAATCACAAAATATATGCAAAACCACTGACTTACTTACTCATTCACTACAAAGTCGATGAGTCCTCGGACAATCAGTGTGGGAGCTCCTCAAGGGTGTGCATTATCACCAGTGGCAGCTCGTGACTGCTCATCTGATTGGCGCATATGTGTTCGGAGTTGCGTCATGATGTGAACCATGTGCATCACATGTTTTGTCAAAAAGTGCCCGCTGCACACGCGACAAAACCATTTATGATTGAATTTGTGCTTAAAACAAGCAAAAAAATCTACCAAATAAGACATTTTTTGCTGAATTTTTCTTGTATTAAGTAAATTCAAGAAAAAATGTTGTATTCCATAGTCTGATTTTTTTTGCTTTTTAACGACAAATTCACTTAGGGACATCTCACTCTGGATGAAGGTTCACCATCTCCAGCTTAACTTGCGAAGACAGAACTGTTCGTCATATCATCTGAACCAAAGACTCAGCACAACCTTTTCATTCAGCTAGGTTCCTCGACCATCACGCCTTCCAGGACGGCCAGAAACCTGGGAGTGGTAATTGATGATCGGCTTGGCTTCACGGAGCATGTGGCAACTCTTTTTAAAAACGCTGGCGGTGAAAGAGTTAATAACACAAAATATTGAATATAGAAGGGAGGTGTCTACTTTGATTGAATGGAGTTATGCCCAATAATCTTAACTCTAATGTCTTAAAAATAAATGAGATGGTGTTTGTTTTTCGACGAAAAAACTGCTGCTATTCAGCTATTAACTTTTAACTCATTCCCCGTCAACCACTTTTTGAAAAGTTGCCCGCCAGCATTTTTTTGTGATTTTCACAAAAGTTTCACAAAATGCCTTCCAGGAAAAATGTTTACATACAAAAAAGCTGAAATAATTGCATTTGTGTAGGAATTTTATTAGAGATCAGATTCAGAACGAGTATCAAAACATACACAGAGAACATTTCACATTAGTAAATAACGTTTTGGCTTCAGTTTTTTTTATTGTGCAAGCGCCATTTAGTGGTAATCCTGGTATTGCAGATTAACATAAAAATTTATCAGGTACAAGTTTTTTTATGCAAATGTATTATTATTATTATTAGTAGTAGTAGTAGTAGGTGTAGTTGTAGTAGTATTAGACAAGTTGACATAACTTAAAAAAAAAAACAAGTGGAAATTGCTAGTAAAGTTGAACTTAATTTTTTAAGTTAAAGTAACATAAAAAATATGATTATTTGACAAAAATGCTGCATTTTTTACAGTGTATTTTTCTATGTACAAATATTTTAGCACCATTGCAGTGGGATGGCATAAGAGGCGTCATTAAGAAATCTCATCAAAGATTTTTCTAGAGACAGCTTGTGAAGTTTGATGTTTCTATGTAAAATTTTTATAGAGCCGTCATAAAAAGAGTACTGACGTTCTCAATTACGTGTAGTTCGGCAGCTCCACAGTTCAGCAGAAAGTCAGATAGATAAAGTGTGGGCCGCCTTAAAAATCAATGAGATCTTTCTACCATGAATGACATTTATGTCTCACATTTGCTTAGAAAAGGTCTAAGAAGTGTATTGTAAAAAAATCTTTGCTGGCTTACATTTTTAATTTGAATCAACTTGAGAGGATAATTGAAATAAGTCAACTTAATTTTATAAGTTGTAGCAACATATCTCTAGTCAAAATAAATAATAGTAAATTGAAATGACTTGTAAATCCGAGTTGATTAAACTTACTGAAAGAATTTAAGGGAGCAAAGTATTTTTAACAATGTGTTTAATTTACATTTCATGGAGTTAAATCTGTATTTTCTGGCTTCATTATATGTGCTGCCAGTTCATGATGAAAGTACTGTATTAAACAGTTGGTTGTTCCATGTGACATGTTTACGTAACATCTTACTGATGTGGATATGGGTGTACGGGATTGGCCTTCTGTCCGTAATGAAGCAGTTCAGGCATGAGACTTGAGAGCTCCCTTTAGACATAATTATGGAGAGTGAGCGCTGTAAGGGTGAAGGAAGTATGCTGAAATGACTCTGAAAAACTAGTGAGCTAAGCATTTATATATAATCACAGATATGAGAGTAATCCAGGTGTCTGTGTAGTCACGTGGCTTTCAAAAACTCAAAATAAGCAGCATAAAAAAATTTAAAAAATTGAAGAGCTCCACCTCTCATCTATAGCTTATCTTTCGAATACTTGATCTGAGGAACTTCATCACCTTTCAGGTGTTCATCTCCATTCAGCTAATGAGCCATACATTCTCCATCTGATCATGAAGTTTACACATACTTTAAAAGTTGTGACTTAAAGGCGGAGTGCACAATGTTTAAAAGCCAATGTTGATATTTGAAATGACCTAAACAAACACGCCCTTACCCAAATAGAATCTGCACTTTCTTTTGATAGACCCGCCCCACACATACACAACCCCGGCAAGGAAGATGGTTAGTAGAGAAGCCCCTTACTGCTGATTGGCTACAAGTGTGTTTTGGTACTCAGCCCGACTCCCTTTTCCAAAGTGTTTTTCAAACATTTGATTTTTCCTAATATTGTCTATGTATAGTGTCTGTATCTTTTGTATTTTTTTAAACCTTCAAACACAAAAAATCCATGTGTCTTGTATGTGTCAAATTTTCTTAAAACATACAGATGGGTTTTTGTGAAAACAAACTAAAACATTGTTTTATGAATTTTTGACCGGTACCTTTTCACTTCGTTATTTGAACCAGGCTCACGGAAGGATTTTTTTATGTATATATAATAAATGTTCATGTTTGGTTGAAGTATCCCTTTAGGCCGTGTGTCCAAGAAAGTGTTTAAATATGACTGAAAATGACAGGTACTCTTCTTAAAATGCCAACCGTGGGCACCTGACAGCACTTTTCAGCTGAGGTGCTTGGTTGCTGTCCTGCTTCTGCCTTGTTTATCAGTCATAGCATGATGTGCCAGTTGGTTCCGTGTGGTTCGTGACCCTGGACCACACATGGATATATTTGTAGAAAAACCAAAAAAGATATTGCATGGGTAAAAATGTTAGATTACTATTAGAATATTAGAATACTTTCTTACTTAGTATTTTTGTCTTGTTTTCAGTAAAAATATCTAAAAATTCTTAAATTAAGATGTATTTTCTTGATGAGCAAAATGACCTAGTAAAATAAGTCTATTTTTTAGACAAAAAAATATACAATTTAAGTAAATTTGTGCTTAAAACAAGCAAAACAATCTGCCAATGGAAAAAGATTGTTCTTAAATGAAGTGTTTTTGAAAAAAAAAAATCTTATTCCATTGGCAGATTTTTTGCTTGTTTTAAGCACTTATTTACTTAAAGTTTATTTTTTTTGACTAAAAACAAGACTTATTTTCCTAGGTCATTTTGCTCATCAAGAAAATACATCTTAATTTAAGAATTTTTAGAGATTTTTATTAAAAACAGTGTAACAGAGTAAGAAAGTCATTTTTTGCAGTGTATTATGTAAAGATCATGTTCCATAAAAATATTTAGTAAATTTCATACCATAAATATATTTAAACTTTATTTTTCTGTGCAAAATCACAACCAAAATTATCCAGAAACTCACCTACAAACTTCGCTTTGCCTTGGGTCACATTTATCCCGCCCCTCTTCCACTTTGATTGGAAGGTTAAGTGAAAAGAAATAATTTTTATTAAAAGTGAATGTTTTAATTAAAGATACAAAGTGCCGTGGAATAAACTCTCACTGCCTTGCCAGCTGGCACTCCCATAGCAAACAATAAAAAAAAATACGCTAGACTCGGTTAAAAATGCTTTGGTGGACACACTGACTTAGTTTGTGGAAAGGGCCGAGCACGATTGTCCCCTCCTCCCTACTCCCCCGCAGGTTGGCACTCACACTGTGGTTTTATTGATCTGTGCCCTAGCACGCTTTCGTCATTTGGGTGTGATTGTTCTAAAACAGGAAGTAAAGCGCTCTCTCAACACTGGAGCGCTAGTTTGTGGCTTTTGAGTCTTTTGTGACACAATAACACTCAGCCCTTGCACCATGCCTATTATTTTGCTTAGCCGATCCATCGCTTATGCCGCTCAGACATTCACATAACCATGCTGTGTGCATTTATAAGATTTTTATAAAAGCAGCTGAAGTTGAATGACTGTCGTGCAGCTGATGTCTCACCTTTTTGATCGCACTATGCATTCTGCGCCCGAGCTCACCTCTGCAACCGGGCCAGGGCACAATATGGAACTTTGGGGGTCAAATGGGCACGGGCGTGGTTTGGTTTGGATAGTGTTAGCGAGCACATTCACAATCATTATGGCAGAATGCTGTAAAATATGAAACACTGTTCTGGTGTGACATGAAGGGAAATATTGTGACTTGGGGCGATGTGTTCTTAATGAACTTGTGCCCTTTGGAGCTCTTTTTTGTTTGAGGTAACTTTCTCAGCTAATGATCCAGATCGAAACCAAGCAGAGCAACAAAACTGATGTGGAAACCGTTGTGACGCTGCCCCAATAACTGTCTAAACAAAACTCAGGTGACTCATTAGTGCCAGACAGACACCAGAGTCAAATAAGACACCGTTTATCCTTTTTATTACTGTGATGAGTTTCTTTACCATATTTAGGGAGCAAAAAACCATCTGTTAAAATGTTAGAAACAGCATATTAAATACATTTATTTTAATAATATGCTATATCTAAAAATTGTTTTATCTTATAACAGTCCTTCCAATAAAATCCTTAAAGGGACATTCCTTAAAGTTAAACATTTGGGGCCCTATCTTGCAGCCAGCGCAATTGACTTTGTCAATGACGCATGTATCATTCGTATTTTGCACCGGCGCACAGCGGGTTTTTCCCTTCACAGACGCACGTCGGCAAACTAGGGAATGAACTTGCGCTCCCTGGGCGGTTCAACGCAAAAAAGGAGGCGTGTTCCGGCTCAAACCATCCCTGGTGCTATTTTGCAGTTTTAAAAAACAATTGCGCCACTGACCAGAAAAAAAAAGTTTAAAGTCAGTGGCGCGTTGTTCATTATGCTATTTTAAGGGCGCATGCTTGACCATAATGTATATTGTGCACAACGCGCATCTAATCTACACAGATGCAACAGTTATTTTTGCAAATCATAAATTGTTACAATAAAAAATATTAACACATGAGATAAGGGGAATCATAGTGGTGAGCATTGTGGTGATAGTTTTTATTTATTTTGTGGCTGCGTTAAAAAATTCTCATGCAAATAACGATTAAAATATTTTCATAAGTTCTGTTGTGTGGCTGTATTACGTTTATTTTATGTAAATAATAATTAAAATGTTTTCATAAGAAACCTTAATGTATATGAACTTGATTTGTAAGAGTACTTTGGGGTTGGACCTTGCTTGCGTTTCTTGGATCCGATTTCAAAGCCCCCAAACCCTTTCAGCGGTGAGGGTGGACGCAGCAATGTCCTCTGCTGGCATCAGGTCCTGTGTAGAGGCATATCCACCTCCCGTTACACGGCGTGCCCGATTTATGCTGGCAAGCTTGGGATTCCCCTGTCTCCTGACATCATTGTAGGGCTTGGCGCAACGATGGGGATGCCAGCTGATGAGACTGTGGCTATTTCCTCTCACGCCTGTTTAACCGACGCTGATTTGGGCGGGTTTCTCCTATCCCCATACAAAACAACTTCTCTGTCTTTGACTGCTCTTACAAGAACGTTGGTCTCCTCGGCTGTGAACCACTCCTGGCGTGCGCCTGGTAAATCCGTCATAATAATAGCAACCCGCCATGGAACTTGCGCCCTTGCGTTTAAAGGGAATGTTGGATAGCGTTCTGATTGGTTTATTTGACGTTACGCCCAAACCACACCTATGAATAATGAACCTACTTCAGACCAACCCCTTATTGATTTGCGCCCGACGCAAGAGTTATTTCTCACGCCGGGAAAATAGCAACAGCGCCCAAGACCCGCCCACAAACTCACTTGCGCTTTGCGCTTCGTACTTGCGTTTCAGATCGTTAAAATAGGGCCCTTGAGTCTTACAGTTTTGAAATCCATTCAGTTGATCTCCGGGTCTGCGCTTGCACTTTTAGCATAGCTTAGCATACTCCATTGAATCTGATTAGACCATTAGCATTGCACAAAAAAATAACCAAAGAGTTTTGATATTTTTCCTATTTAAAACTTGACACTTCTGTAGTTACATCGTGTACTAAGATCGAAGGAAAATTAAAAGTTGCGATTTTCTAGGCAGATATGGATAGGAACTAAAAAATGTTCACTACATTCTAAAGCATAGAATAATACTGTGTATTCCTTTTATATTGCATAATAAATTAATTTAATACCTAATTACATAAAAATTGCGTACTTTTTACTTAAGTAAAAGTAAAAAAAACTAGATGTTTAATGTACTTCAAAATTTTCTTTTATGTAGAAAGTAATAATACTTAAGTATCGTCCACCACTGCTTGTTATACACATACGTTGCAGACGTTGCATTCCTTAACACCTTCTGAGCTAAATAGTAAAGCACAAACAGCAGTGTTTCCCTACATGCAACGTTACAAAAATAAATACACACATCAGCCCGCACATCCAAATGTGTGAATTTGTGTACGCTGGTGGGCAGACGTGTTTGTTAGAGGGCGAAATACACCAAATTGTTTAAACAGGATGAAGGTGGGAAAGAATGGTAAAATACAGGAGAATCCCGGGAAAAACGGGAGGGATGAAAGGTATAGAAACGAGGGGTGGCTCACCTTATCAAGTGACCTATTTTACTCCAGTTACTTTTATTTAGTGAGTAAAAATTAATTTTTTCCCAGTCTTTTTCACCTACAGTGTCTTAAAGATATTATTTTGAAGGACGCTTTATGTAGCTCTTCTAAAAGGACAACACTTTACTGAATTTTTCTTTACTGAAGATCTTTGGCCACAATGCAAGAAGCAATAAAGTAAAGATAAAGAAAGTGAATAAGTTACTCAACGTGAGACCAAAGATGATGTGGCACTGTGAAACAGACCCACACTTGGCAAGCTTTCACACTTTTACAATTCCTCAAGGCCGTTTTTTCCATCACAATGCAATCTGGCCTTGGATGCTGTACCTTCACAACGCTCACCATTCTTCTGTCTGACTGCGAGATACTGAGTCACGCATTCCCACTTGCTCACGCTCAACACCTGCTGCCAAGACACGTTATTGACCCTGTCAGGCAGTTTAAGCACGTTTCTGGAGTCAGTCGTGGATGAGCCTTGTAAAACCATTTGTTTTCTCTGCTGTCTTGATGGAGGCTGGAGGAGGTTTTGAACTGATGGGTGATTTAGTGGAATTAATCATTTGATAAGTAGCTGTAGATGGGCTGCAGTGGTGTCTTTTCTTTCCCTGAAAGCCACGGATGGATGGAAATTAATGATTGAAGAAATGAGAGAACATCTGCCCACAGCTATAGTACAGTGGGATTTCCTGGATGCAATGGAATTTTTATGAATGGAATTTCTGGGTTCTCATTCAATATCTACATTGAATCACAGTATATTAAAGTGTTGTTATTATATAAATACGCTATAAACATATAAACACATACAGTATGAATATTTTACGTATTACACTTTGTTGTGGAATACTTGATTCTGATTTGCCAGTGACGTTTTGTGGTTTGCTGTTCCCACATAACAACCGCCTGATAATTACACAGTCATCTTGACCTTGCAAATTTAACACTTTCAAATAAATTCAATATAAATATCGTCACTGTCCGATGAAAACCACGTATGTCCATTTTGCCGATTTTGAGATTTTTTTGACGGATTGAATGTTCAGGTTCATTTCCGTATACAGTATGCTTTTGAAATTGAAATTGTTGTGAGCCTGAAGTTTCCAAAACAGCACCTTTGCAAACCTCAGTGCTATTGGAAAAATATTTTATGGACTGATGAAACAAAAGTTTAATTATTCAGGAAGAATACTTTGGCACAAAAAGGGCATAGCTTGCCGCCAACATCATAACATCATCCCATCAGTGAAGTATGGTGGATGGAACATCATGATTTGGGCATGCTTTGCTGCCTCCGGGCCTGACCATTTGCCATCATCGAGAGGAAAATTTATTCCCAAGTTGAACAAAATATCCTACAGGAAAATGTCAGGGTGGCTGTCCACCAGATAAAGCTCAGTAGAAGTTGGTTGATGCAGTAGGACAATGAGCTTAAAGTGACACTTTGTAGTTTTTCAACCATCATAATATATTTTCAAGACCCTTGTGATGGTACATCGACTTAAGATAGGTTGAATGACATGTCCACCATAGCCTGACAGGGTCTGTATCGCTTGTACTTGTACTTTTAAACTTGGGGTTTCGGGTAGTAACCCGAGCACAAAACAAAAAACTACAAAAATCTGCTTTACGGCATACGTCACTTCCTCCACGTCCTCAAATTCGGATGTGAGAGAGCAACTATTTATTTTCCTGATGTTTTTGTGATGGCTGAGGAAGCATCAAAGAAAAAGAAACCCAAGGTTTTGTCGGAGGAGACCAGAAAGAGAAAAGGGGAGAGTGATAGAATAAAAAGAAGGAGGAGGATCAATACTGGGCCAGTGTTCGCTCGCTGGCGTGAACTATAGGAGGAGGAGGGGTTTCTGACCGATGCTGACTTGGCCCTCATGCTTTTGTATTAGAAAGTAAAGTCCTGTCTGGCGCCCGAACACTATTTTTTATGTGAATTTCACTGGAGGCTACTTGGAGAGTTTAGAGAGAGACTTAGTTTAGTTTAGTTTAAAGCTTTATTAATCCCCGAGGGGTAATTAGTTTAAGCTTACGTACATAGTGCCCCACACAAACACTTACACATATACTAAACATCTAATAAAAAATAAAAAAAATAAAAAACACCAAAAAATAAAAAAATACAAATCAAACAATCTGGGTTTGATTCCCCTTTAAGGCAATATTTTTTTTATATAAACTTTAACCAACCGTCCACTGTTGCAACTGGCTTGTAAATGTGAGCTACGCGATCTTTTGACGTTTTAAAAAAAAACATGAAATTATATTATATGACACATGACATGCTGGAAGGCACACTTTGTGACCTAAAGAGTTGTCTTCTTTTCCTTTGCGACAGTACTGCAAAGCTTGTGGCCTTTAGGGGCGCTAGACATGAAAAATTCATGTCCAGCACCCCCTAGTGGCCTAAGGTTCCATGGTGTGCCTTTAACCATTGAAGTAAATTCACCACAGACTGGCTCAAGAAAAATAAAATGTACCTTATGGAGCTGCCTGGTCAAAGCCCAGACTTTAACCTAATAGAAATGACCTCTAAAAAACAGTTCACAACAGACATCTTACAAATGTGTCTGAGTTGCACTGTTATTCTAATACGACTTGATATATTATTACTCTAATAACTACAAAATGGCTGTAATCGTGAACTTCGAATGCTTAATATATATCAAAAGTTTGGAACTCTTAATCATTCTTTATATTGTTTCCATATAAAAACTATCATATTTATATATATATATAAAGGCCTTCTGAGGGTAATTGTGCAACCTTGTAAGAAAAATATTAATATTTTTAAACGTTACAAACTATAATAACTAGGACAGAAAATGTGTTGAAAAATTATAGACACATGAATATCTGATGGCTTAAGGGTGACTTAATGTAGTAATTTTCATTTTTGGCCGAAATTTCTCTTTAACTGGTACAACCAAACAATTACAGAATAATATGTATATCGTTTATGCTGTAATGTTTCGTTGGGTACCGCCAAAATGGTGTTGGTCAAAGGACAAGATTTTATATGTCTTTTTAAATAATTTAGTCTTAGTGTTACGACTTAATATGAGTGCTGAGAGTTTCTTTGCCTCCACTGTTGTAACCTATGCCTTTAATTCACTTGCACAGTTATTGTTTATGTGTTTACATTAAATCGGTCAGACTAAATAACTATTTATATACACAGTTATGTATGTGGGAGACATTTTCATGATCTCGCTTTAGGCTCCTAAAATGATGATGGCAAGGCTCCAAAAAGCACATATATCTATAATAAAAGTTATCAGTGGGTTAATAAACGTCTGCTAAGATAAAACGATACGTTCAGAAGATATATTCACTTTAAAAGAAACTTAGTAATATACAGGAGTCTTTTTGATTACTTTAATGATGGATGTTTGTTCTTTTTGGAGCTTTGCCGTTGTGAGGAACATATAAGAAGATTATATTTTATTATAAAATGATTTGTTTTTGTTAGGCTGAAGGAAGAAAGTCGTATATATCTGATGTGAGGATGAGTAAATCATGAGAGAATTATCATCATTTGGTGACAAAAGAGTCCTTGTCTTTAATTTTCTAACCATTTCCTCAAACCACCCGACTCAAGTCCAGCCTTGCAGGTCTCTCTGTTCAATAGCCTCGTTTACTCTGAAATCAATTTATACATGACATGTGGGTTTATTTTTAGACAGCAGTCGCATGAAGCTGGGGTTCCCAAACGCATCATTCTGCGACCCACTTAGACAGGAATAATCTCTAATAAAAACATACAGAAAAAGTACTTTATATTTTCATAAAAATTAAATTGCTATCCCAACATATCAATACCATTGTCATAAATAGCACAAAACTGTTTTTTATCATTTACTGCAACAACCAAGTGACTTTGCACAGCTCACCTTATCCTACTGTGCGACCCATTAGTGGGTCCCGAACCACAGTTTGAAAAACCCCTGACTTAAAGCATTATTCCAGCTGTTATCCGCTCTCATTCAGTTAAAAGTTTCATCTTTGACTTCTTTTTATTGTGATCTTTCTCCTTTTACTTTTAGGTGTTAGTTGTGGCCTCCTGCATTACAGTCAAACCTCACTGTCTTTCTACTGTATGCAGGTCTCACCGCCTCTCCCATCTGAAGCCCCATGCACATGCTCTCACATCAATTATTTAACTCAAGCTCCCCCCAACCATCACTAATCTATAAATAGATTCTTCTACGACTAAATATTTAATTCCTATTTCTCTGTCTTTATCTGTGTGTCTCTTTCTGTCAACATGTGATTTAATGAGCGGTCAATTACAGTATACTGTATGCAAATACAGATGCTAAGTTACTCTCTCTCTCTCTCTCTCTCTCTCTCTCCCTCCCTCTCAGGAGGAAATCTGTACAAGAAGAATGTGACATTTGTGTCTATATGGCAATGTGTTGACCCAATGGAGTAATTGGACAAATCTCAGGAAATCTATCAAGAATATGTAGAGGTTACGTTTTAATGGAAAATCTAAAGATGAGAAAGAAATACCATTTTTGTTTATGAAAGCATTACAATTTCAGCTCAATCTCAAGGCAAGTCTGGGTTTCTGTTTTTGTACTGTTGTCGCATGGGATTAGAAATGACTTTTTTATATTTTAGACATCTAAACCCAAACCACAAACCTAACCATAATCAGAAGCAAAATTAGTTAAAACATTGCAAGAAAACATGTGAAACCAAAACATAAAACTATAACCCCCAAACCCCAAATCTAAGCCCAACCCCAAGCGAAAATAGTTAAAAATATTGGAAGAAAAACATGTATAAACCAAAACATAAAATTACATCTTAAACCAAACCCAAAATCTAACCCCAACCCTTAGCGAACATTGTTTAAAAATTGAAAGAAAAACATGTAGACACCAAAACATAAAATTACATCTTAACCCAAACCCCAAATCTCACCCCAAGCAAAAATAGTTAAAAAATTTGAAGAAAAACATGTTGAAACCAAAACATAAAATTACATCCAAACCCCAAATCTGACCCCAATCCCAAGCAAAAATGGTTAAACATTGCAAGAAAAACATGTAGAAACATAAAATTACATCCAAATCTGACCCCAAGCGAAAATAGATTAAAAATTGGAAGAAAAACATGTAGAAACCAAAACATACAATTACATCTTAACCCAAACCCCAAATCTCACCCCAAGCAAAAATAGTTAAAAAATTTGAAGAAAAACATGTTGAAACCAAAACATAAAATTACATCCAAACCCCAAATCTGACCCCAATCCCAAGCAAAAATGGTTAAACATTGCAAGAAAAACATGTAGAAACCAAAACATAAAATTACATCGACCCCAAGCGAAAATAGATAAAAAATTGGAAGAAAAACGCTTAGGTTACTCGCGTAACCCCGGTTCCCTGAAATAACGGGAACGAAGCATTGCGTCAGTTAGCTATGGGGGAACGTCTCGGTTACGGATGTAACCCTCGTTCCCTGAAGGAGGGAACGGAGACGTCACGTCGTGACCGACGAATTGGGAACTCGCTTAGAGAGACCAATCTGCTTCGTATACTACTAAAACGCCAATGAACTTGGCATTGAGATATTTGCATAATGCTGGCGCCGCCCCGCCAGGTGCCTTTATAAGCAGCAGGTGCAAATAGGGAAATTAGCTTCTTTTCGCTGAGAAAGCCGGGAGAAAGTGACCGGTCGATAAACAGCAGGGAGCAGCCCTGTGGCGACGGGACGTGACGTCTCCGTTCCCTCCTTCAGGGAACGAGGGTTACATCCGTAACCGAGACGTTCCCTTTCAGTCGGTCACTACGACGTCACGTCGTGACCGACGAATTGGGAATCCCTACCAAAACGCCACTGAGGGCTGACCTCTTCCAGTGTCTGTGTAAAGCCCTCCGGTTCCACTTAAGGAGGAGGAGATAGGTTTTAGGGCAGAAGGCCGGGCACTAGATGTTCCTTTAACCCCACAGAAGTGCCAGCGACTGGGAAGCGCCCTACCTGAGCGGGATAGGAACGCTGCGGAAGCCACCGCCCGTCTTAAGGGCTAATGGTGGGCGAAGTCAACCGTAGTTGAGGAATAAAGACAGCCGTGGCTGTGTAAGCAAAGCAGTGCTCTGCTAAGGGAAACGTGGGCTGGTAGGATTAACCCCACGGAAAAATACTCACAAAGGAACCCGGTGGGACACAATGTGGAGCCCGAGCCAGACACGTAGGTTCGCGAGGATACAGCTAGTGAAAGGCTGACAGCCAATGCTCCGCAACAAAGGCTGCCAAGGCAGCGGAGGAAGAACAATTCAAACCATTACGCATTTTTGTTCTGAAGGCCTTCCATACTGACACAGTTATGAAGCATCAGTTGGAGGCTGCAAGCCGACCTGCGAGACTGCTCTCCGTGCTCCCCCTGGTGAGGAAAGAACACGAGAGGATACAGGCTCGATACGAACACTGTAAAATCTAGTGAACGTATTAGGTGTCGCCCAACCAGCAGCTCTACAGATGTCTGTTAGCGAGGAACCACGAGCTAAAGCCCAAGATGAGGCAACACTCCGTGTGGAGTGCGCTCTCAAATTAAAGGGGCAAGGAATACCCTGAAGATTATAAGCCAGGGCGATAGTATCAACTAACCAATGAGACATCCTCTGCTTAGTGACAGCTTTCCCTTTCTGCTGGCCACCATAACAAACAAAGAGCTGGTCTGAGGTCCTGAGGCTTTGCGTGCGATCCACGTAGAGTCGCAGTGCGCGTACGGGGCACAACAAAGCCATGGTTGGGTCTGCGTCCTCCGGGGGCAGCGCTTGCAAGCTCACCACCTTATCTCTGAAGGGAGTGGTGGGAACTTTGGGCACGTAGCCTGGTCTGGGTCTCAGTGAGACAGCAGGACCAAACTAAAAGCACGAATCGTCAACAGAGAATGCATGTAAATCCCCTACTCTCTTCATGGAGGCCAATGCTATCAGGGTCAGAGTTTTCATTGATAAAAACATCAGACTCGTAGACTGCAAAGGCTCAAAAGGGAGACCTGAAGGCTTCAGCACCATGGACAGGTCTCAGGAGAAAAGAGGGAGGGCGCGAGGGGTTTAGCCTGCGAGCGCCTCTTAAAATGTAATAATTAAATCATGCTGGCCAACTGATCTGCCGTTGATAAGAGAGTGATGAGCAGAAATAGCGGCGATATCAACTTTAATGGCGGAGGGACAGCCTACCATCTAACCTATGTTAAAGATATAAAAGCACAATGTTAATGGGCATTCTCTGGGGTCCTCGCGTTGCGAAGACCACCGGGTGACGAAAAAGGTTTCTTCTTTTGTGGACGGTGCTCGAACCGCGTCGATGGTGTTAGATACCGCTTGCGATAAATCACCTAAACCTTGCGCGCGCTCAACGACCATACATGGAAATTCCACAGGTCGGGGCGCGGGTGCCATAATGTGCCCCTTCCTTGAGAAAGAAAGTCTTTCCTCAGGGGAAATCGTCAGGGAGGGGCTGTCGCGAGGAGCATTAACTCTGAAAACCAATCCAGTACGGGGCGACTAATAAAAGGCTCTCCTCGTCCTGCCTGACTTTGCACAGTGTCTGCGCAATAAAGCTCACTGGAAGGAATGCGTATTTACGCACCCCCCGCGCCAGCTGTGTGCCAACGCATCCACGCCGAGGCTGCCCTCGGTTAGTGAATAAAATAGGCGACAGTGGGTATCGTCCGGCGACGCAAACAGATCTATCTACGCACAACCGAACTTCTTCCAAATTAGCTGGACCGTCTGGAGGTGGAGTCGCCATTCGCCGGGGGCGCAGCTCGGGAAGCGCGTCTGCCGCTGTATTGAGCGAACCCGGGATGTAAATGGCACGAAGGGACCTCAGATGCTTCTGACTCCAAAGGAGGAGATGACGAGCGAGATGCGACAGGTGACGAGAGCGCAAAACCGCCTTAACGGTAAATAACGCAACAGTCGCAATGTTATTGGTGTCGGCTAATACATCCTTCCCTCGCATCTCCATAGCGGAGCGTACAAGTCCCAGATATACAGCGCACCGCTCGCGGCAGTTGGGGTGCTATGCACACCCCTGAGACTGCAAGCCCGTCATACGTGGCTGATCATCCCGTGCTGAGGGCATTGCAATATACAGAATGCCAGGAGACCCCTCAGGGGCATATCTTCTATCGGAAATGCCGGGTCTACCACAGGGAAAAATTTAAATGACACGCAGGTGCAATGTTTACACGGTGTATGTCGGTGTGCCACGCTCTCCTCGAGACTCGATCGTAAGCCAATGCTGAAGCGGTCTCATATGAAGCAGCTCGGGCGGCGTCATAGCCGCAGCATGCTGTCATATGTCCAGGAGCTTCTGAAATTGTTTCAGAGGGACCGCGTACTTCCCTCGAATTAAACCGAGGCAAGTCAGAACTGACTGGTTGCGCGCTCTTGTTAAACACGCCAATTAGTCGATCGAGTCTTATTTCCATACTGAGAAAAAGGATCCTCTGCACGGGGCAAAGTTGCTCTTTCCCAGTCGACCTGAAGACTTAAACGAGCGAGATGCCGAAGCATTAACTCTCTGTGTTCGCGCACGTCTGCCAAGAACGGGCTATTATAAGTCGACGTAGAAAAAAGCAGAATGCGAACAACGCTCTCTCTCTGACATTTTAATGCCGTGACTACACATGGAGACACGGAGAGAGAGAGAGACAGCTCGAATGGTGTACTTAGTATTAATATGCCCACCCCACGACGCAGAGCGAAAAAACGGTCTAAAGCGAGGGGAGATGGACACATAAGTACGTGTCTTACAGGTCTAAGGCTGCAAACCGATCTGAATATTGAAATACGAGCCTCGGCGTTATCATCCAAAAAGAACACCTTCGTAGAGCCGGTGCGTAAATCAAATCGATCGTAACCCGCCGCGTATTTTGGGTACTATGAGATAAAGGCTGGAAAAACCCTATCATCATCATCTCGGTAAGAGGGACCGGCTCGAACATCCTTCGCCAACAGGATATCGATTTTTGCACGCAGTACATGTGCATCGGACGCTTTCACTACAGTGAAACGAAAGCCCGAATTTTGGGGTGTGCCGGATTCGTAACCGAGGCGGATCGTGCGTAAAACCCAACGAAACGGGCTGGGAACTGAAGCCAAGCACCCAGGCACCGTACGAGGAGAAATAACGACACTACCGAAGTACCCGCGGTGGGGCAGCGAAGCGAGACAGGTGGGACTGCCGGTGCGTCTGCTGTGACAGCATAAACATCTACAGTATGTGTGTGTGACACTGACCTGAGCCCGCTGAGGGTAACGGTCGTCTGGTCTCCTCTACGGAGAGCGCAGACTCCGATGAGGGTGCTGGTGGTCCGGTCTCCTCAGCGGAAAGCTCGGACTCCTCAGGTCACCCGCTGGCGATAGAGGAGAGGTAGGGGAGCTGGTGTGTACCCGCTCACGGCTCTCTCGATCCTCCGGAGACCTAGAGAGGGAAGAGGAATGCACTCTTATGTGTGGTTAAGTGGGTACCGGCCGAACAGCCGGTGAAACATATGCAAACCAAGGATTTTCCACCCGACCCTCTATCGGGGGAAGGAGCTCCATCTCCTGAAGAGTGATCCTCTGCCAATCCGGGTCGCTCTTCACTGGCCACTTAAACTCCCGAACTTCACGGGAAGCGGCTAAGCGGGCGGGGCGAGCTGCTGACGACCGGTTCCCCTGCGCTGCCGAGATGGGGTCCGAGGAGGGGAACGGAGGTGGTCGCCGCAGGACGCCGACGGCGAGAGGCAGACTGAGGAGCCGGCGTGGTGGACCAAGGGCAGCTCTCTTCCGCCGGGGCATGACCTAGGAGATCGCCTCAGTCTGCGCAGCGGAGCTGTACGACTCCCCTGGCTCGCCGAAGAGGCCGGTCTGTGAGACAGGAGCATTCAAGTTGTTCTCGTCTGCGTCCGTCATGTCAGCCAGACACAGCCAAAGGTGGCGATCTTGAACCACTGTGGTGGACATCGCACGACTGAAGGTCGCGGGCTCCCTCGTAAATCCTTGTGAGCCTGCAGCAACGTTATTGCGTGCAGGGCCGAAGCCGCCTCTCCGGCATGCCTGATGGGCAGCGTCCGTAACCGGACGACTGTCTACAAACACGGGAGGGAAGGGTTGGGTGGTCCCTCCAGGAACGCATCCCGCTCCACTGAAGGGGTCCCCGCCCTTAGCGGCTCCGTTGGTGAGGGAGGTGAGGGGTGAAGCTGAACGGCCGGACGGCCGCAAATCACGTCAGCTCTTCGTGCCGTCGGGAAAGAAAGGCACAGGAGGAGAGGACCGAGAGGCCCGAGCAGCTCCGAAGTACCAATCATGTGGGCGGGACGGTTCGGGCGGAGAGGGGTTAACCTTTCCAACTCTACCGTCTCCGCCGCTCGCGGGCACGGCCGCCATCTCCGGAACGACTCTGCCTCGGAGGAAAAATGGACACCCCTCTGATGCTGCAGAAGTGACGGGACCAGAAGGAGGTCCAATGGATTCGGCAGACATCGTAGAACACGACTCTGCAGTCTCCACCGGAGCCTCAACCGGCTGAGGATGAGAAGGCCGGTAGGTGGAGGACGCATCCTCCGTCCTACTCAGCGTAGTGACGCGAAGGGCGCCCTGCGAGCGCTTGACAGCCGCACCATGGCGGCGTCAGCACTGCAAAGGCGCGGACAGCGTTCCCGTAGAAACGACAGTCGTCTCCGCAATCCAAGAGGGTTATGCTCTCACAGAGAGAACAGAAACTCTCCACGAACGCAGCCCCGGAGTGCTCGATGCCTGAGCACGAAGACAGCGCTCGTGACCGTCACTGGAACCCTTATACTTCTCGCATCCAAGATCGCACGGGCGAAAAGCTATCCTGAAAAGGACGCTGATCTCTGCATATACGAGAGAGTGGCTGCCTTTAACAAGGCACAAAGCTCTCTCGTATCACTCTTTTAGGGAAATTCACTCAGATGCTTAGTTGATGAGCGCACAGGAAGGCAACGCACACACTAAACTCAAAACAATAAACAGATGTAGAGCCGTGGAATAAGCGAAGCGTCCGCTGTGATACTGCTAGTTCAACCAACTTCAGCAATCAAATCCCAACAGAGTAAAGTAGCTTCTCAGTAGCAGATAAAGCCGGCTTTCGAAGCGAAAAAGCTAATTTCCCTATTTGCACCTGCTGCTTATAAAGGCACCTGGCGGGGCGGCGCCAGCATTATGCAAATATCTCAATGCCAAGTTCATTGGCGTTTTAGTAGTATACGAAGCAGATTGGTCTCTCTAAGCGAGTTCCCAATTCGTCGGTCACGACGTGACGTCGTAGTGACCGACTGAAAGGGAACGTAATCCCATCACGCCGTGCATACACAACGTACTGAAGTGCCTTACCGGAGAGACACTGTGTGTGGCCCTATACCCGGCATATTCACAGCTTTAAAGCAAATGTGTAAGCACCATATAAATTGTTGACGCGCACACGGTGGGGTTTTAAACGCACCGGGGGCACATAACATAGCACAAGACGGCGAGGTACCGAGCGTGCCGCGGCTGTGCGAGATTAGTAAATTCAGAGTCACGTTGGTGAGCTCGCTGAGCGCACCGTGGTGTACACATAAAACGCATGAGCGTGCATGATTGAGCCGAGAGAACCTGCGCTCGTAGGGCAGGGACGTCTAAGCTGTACAATCTGACAACGTAGACGGTGAAGACCAGCCGGCCGCGTAGCAGATATCAAATATAGATACCCCTGTAGACCAAGTTCATGAAGAAGCCAAACTCGCACAGAGTGGGCTCTATATAGGACATAGCTCATAGAGGGGCGTGAGCCAGTGCGATGGTTTCAACGATCCATCTAAATAACCACTGTTAGCAACAGACATACGTGTAGTGAGTGATCTGCGAAGCTCACGAACGGCCGATCTGACTATAATATGCGGCAGAATGGTTCGTAGCGTGGGATTATACAGTTACCACAATAGTGTGAACCCAGGTGCACCCTCGAGCGCATCGGGATGCATATAGGTAGTATTATAGTGCACAGATCGGTGAGCTTTCCAAGCGCGCAGTAAATGTGTATTGACTATAAATTGCACGGGCACAGGTGAACACTTGAATACATCGTGAATGCATATAGATGAATCAGAGTGTTATAATGCACAGGCCGGCAAGATTCTCGAGTGCGCCGTCATGTGTTCTGATAATAAATTGTGCGCACACGGGTGAACTCTTCAGTGCACCGTGAATGCGTATAGATAAATCAGTGCACAGAACGCGCCGTGAATGTGTACAGATATGATTGATGAACGTAACGGTGGGCACCCAACGCACCGTGAACGTACACAGATGAACAACAATGTATGTGTCACAAAGCATAACACAGCTGTGTATACAAGTGAGCTTTTCCAAGCGCATCTTATTGTATACCAAAATGTTAAAGCGTGTACATGTGAGCTTCTCTAAGCGCACGGTGGACGCATATAATTAAAAACCATATCGTGCATACAGGTGAGCTAATGGGCGCACCTTTAATGCAACAAACCTCAGTAGTGCGCGAAGCAGGGATGTCGAAGCTGTAAACTGACAACGTTGACGGCGGGGACCAGCCGGCCGTGTCACAATTGTCAAATGAGAAACCTCTGAGACCATGCCCATGCTCTAAGACAAGTGAGCATAATTGTCACGGGAGGTGATAGCGTCAACGATCCATAAATAACCTGTATTGACAGGTGCTCTGGTGAGTGATCTGTGACGCAGATGAACAGCAGATCGTCTGATGTACGTCAGACGTATCTGTCATACAGGACCTTGGACAGTTCCAGAGCGCTGTGCCTCGGGCACCGTCCGCATCTGAGAAATGACAGGCTTATGAATAAAGTGAATGGCCAGCCGTAAAAGCATGGTTCGCTGTTACCGCCGCCGTCCGCATCTGAGAGATGACAGGCTTGTGAATTAAATGAATGATCGGTCGTAAAAGCGTGGTTCGCTGTTATCACGGCCACATAGATATAGGTAGGGGAGAGAGCCGCCGTGCCTCTGTGGTGAGGAGAAAAGTGTTCCACCCACGATTCGCGGGGGGTTTAGACTTTCAATGTCACTAGACAGAATGTATCAGACTTTGCATAAGGACGCCTCGTGAAAGGGGTCCTAGCAGCTTGTGTCAATGTGTCATAAGGCACGTAATGTAGGTCGTGTCCCACGGATGCCATCTCCGCACGCCCATCGTAGTGGGTTAATATTTTGAATCTTGGTAGTTTAACCATGAGATGCGTATCACTCTGATTGAATATAGCTTATAAAAGGATGCAATGAGTTTATAAAGGAGATGACTCGTCAGCTTGTTCAGGGGGCGAGATCTCAGTCTGGTTCGGTAAATAATGAAACCACCGTAGTTTGCCCGACCGCATTATCACAATAACACGGTCGAGAGTGCTGCAGTGCTAAATCATCCCCTTAATGTACAGTATTCACAGTACAAGGTGATTGATATGAGACAAACGGCGTTCCACGCGCCGAAGGCTGATTGCCGTCGTAAAGCGTGTTCAACCCACAGCAGATGCTGGGCTAGCTCGTAATGAAAGCACTTCATGCAGCCGTGTGTAACTTAAGCAAGCTTCCCGGCCGTCAGCTCGGGGCGGGACCTTTGCTTAGTCAAACTGAAGTGGACTTATGAACAGAATGCCACGATATTCAGCTTTCTGAGGCTCGTTAGAGGGGTACGTGTGCCCGTCTTAAACGAGATGCCGCGCGCGTCTGACTGTGCGCGCGCTTTGAGCTTTGAAACTTATTGTGGCGGGTAGCAAGCTCACTTGAGGTTGATATTACCCTTAATATCTCCGAGTATTGGAGCGGAGGTGTGAGCGTCTTCGGATCCGCTAATATAAATCAGCTTTATGGCCGAAAAACGTCATAAACCGCTTGGCTGTAAGCCTTTGAGTGGCCGTCCGGAGAGGGCGCGATTCAAACGCTTGGAGCCATGCAAAAGTCTGAGGCTGTCGTCTCTCTAGGAAGAGAGAATAACAGCCGTAAGACCGTGCTCGTTTGCGCCATCAGCATCGTAGCGGAGAAACTGAGGTGGGCTGCGAGCGAATTTGGCAGAAAGGTGTTAGAGACACCGTACAGTCGTGGGGTGTCAATACACAGTATATGGCCAAACCGGGGTTTTTTCGGCAAGTATCGATAGAATTATGGACAGCGGGCCGTGTGTGCGTATTACTGATTGCTTGTCAGTAAGGCGATAAAGTGTTTAGAGACAGCGTACAACAGTGGGTGTCAATATGTCACAGGTCGGAGCAGACACGAGATAGCTAAAGGGTCACGCCCCTTCCTAGTTTCCACCTCGAGGAGGTTCCCAAAGCCACCCCAATGACCAGACACACAAGGTAAAGTAAATTAAAATGAAACTTTATTTAAATTAGTTAAAATAAATGTTCAGGAGGGGGAGGGGGGACTTAAAAATAAGGGCCTCTTCTGGCCTAGACCACGTTGCAGCAAGGGAAGGGAAAAGGGACTTAAAAATAAGGCCTCTTCTGGCCTGGGCAGACGTTGCAGCAAGGGAAGGGAAAAAGGGACTTAAAAATAAGGCCTCTTTTGGCCTGGACGGACGTTGCAGTAGGGGATAACTCAAGGGGGCTTAGGGGTCTCTTCCTTATTTCCGTGGGGCCCTCCGCTTCCCCGGAGGCAGACTCTCGACGAGGGTCACCTGCAGCCGTAATTCGTATTTCGTGTTGGCCTGTTCTCTTCTGTAACACAGTATGATTACGCTTTACTTGACCAAGCTTTCTCTTACTTTCAGATGGTGACTGAGGTGGATCCAGTGAGTTCCTTTCCAGGTAACTTGTTCGAGTATTTCTCCTTCAGAGACTCAGGGCTGCAGGATAGAATCACACTTCACCTTCGCAAAAGTTCTTACTTCACCTTTATACAGCCTCACACTTCACCTTTCACTTCGGTGGTTGGTTCGTGGTTCCTCCTCCCATGGAGACTCGGGGCTGTAACACAAAGTTAACGCTTTTACAACTCACTGTGGTTTTCTCTCTTTCTCACAGGTGGACCAACATCAGCAGATACGGTAGGTATTTCTCTGGTATAGGATCTGTGCTCTCCTTCTTAAGAAGGTTCGTGGCTGAAACACAAGATCAACACTTTTACAACTCACTAGGGCTGTCTCTCTTTCTCACAGGTGGACTGGCATCAGCAGATACGGTAGGTATTTCTCTGGTATAGGATCTGTGCTCTCCTTCTTTAGAAGGTTCGTGGCTGCAACACAAGATCAACACTTTTGCAACTCACTGTGGCTTTCTCTCCTTCTCACAGGTGGACCGGCATCAGCAGATACGGTAGGTATTTCTCTGGTAGAAGATCTGTGCTCTCCTTCTTTAGAAGGTTCGTGGCTGCAACACAAGATCAACACTTGTACAACTCACTGTGGCTTTCTCTCTTTCTCACAGGTGGACTGGCAACGACAGATACGGTAGGTATTTCTCTGATATAAAATTTAGCGTAGACTTTTCGGTATCTTTCAGGGTGTGCAGTGCATGGGTGTAACTCACAGACCGTTCGCGAGGAGATGATTAATTTTGACCTTTGCTCCAGGGCCGTGCAGAGACCATTGGAGGGGCAGGTGCTCAAAGAATAAAAAGGGCACTTTGCTCGCCGACACGCAAGCACACAACTGAAACAAATAATAAAGTAATACAGAATAGAAAGATAATAAGTCTAACGTTTTTCTTTATTTTCCTTGCAAATAGAGTGAGACAGAAAAATCTATATAGACTGAGTTTTATATCTATATATTTATGCATTTGGCAGCAGCTTATATCCAAAACGACTTACAGTGCATTTTATTTAGTGTTTGTGTGTGTCAACACAGTATATGCAGTTTTGAAATTATATGATATTATATATTGCATTGTGACATTAAGATATTATTACGTTTACAGGCTTGTGTTTTTGTTGTCATATTTAAAATATAATTCTATTCTATTCTAATCCTGTTAGAAATTTGTATACAAAGAGAGTAGCCTACATATTTTAGTTTTGAATCGTGTTTGTGTTGTGTTTTTGCACACTTTGATGCCTTGATGACAGGGCAATAAAATAATGACATTCATCTCTCCTTTCATTCATTTCATGAAGCCTCTAGTACTTTCTTTATTTTCAGGTAAACTAAAACTGGTTGCAAAGCTGGAGAGTTTTTGACTGAGTTAATAATTTAGCACGAGTATGGCTATATTACCCAACATCAGCTCACATTGTCTTTTTATCAAAGGCGAGTCCAGGAATCGTAAATTCAATGTGATACAAAAATTAAGAGTTTTTTTACCGTATTCATCGGATCTTGCTCTTCCAACAAACTCCGCGTGACAAGTGGATGACATTAGAACAGCGCGAGAGCGATTTGAAATCAAACTCCTCCGTATGATTTCCCGAATATTTCTCGCGGTACTTTGATGTCATGTGCGTTTCGGTTCTTGCATTGCTGCGTGAAGTTGAGCACACCTAAAAACTCGAGACAGCTACCTGTATGAACTTCCGGCAGAGAACGTCCCTGCCTTTGCCTCATCCTTTTTTTTTATATGGGAAGAATGTTTTATTTTCAGCGTGAGAAATACAAGGTGTGGCGTGTGAAGGCTGAAATGCATGAGACTTGAGAGCCCTGTTTGCATCTAACGTTCTAGAGATGTTAATACACACAGACAGCAATAAACAAAAGCTGTGCATGCTTTCCTCACGTTGTTCTTGTAAAATAATAATAATATAACAAGCATACCACTTCGGTTCAATGCCGGCTCGAGGGGGATCCTCCCTGTACTGCGCACCGTGTCGTGCACGTGTGGCCGCTGCTAGCGCTGTGAGCTTTCCCTAAAGAGATTGTCCAATAAAAGGTCAATACGTCATCATGTGACTAATTTTATTTGCGGCTACATTATTTTTTATTAATTTTACTAATAATTAGATTGGGCAGGCCTTCACAAAAGGGCATTTAATTACAAAAAAAATGCCTTGACAAAAAGGGCACTTTGGTCATCCAGGGGTAAAGGGGCAGGTGCTTGGGACCCCCCCGCCCCCCCCCCCTCTGCACGTGCCTGCTTTGCTCCCTAAGCCTCTCCACAGCCCTGGGGATGGAGTACTGTCACCGCCAAGCCGAACGCTGCCCTCTCCTCTCCGTTCGTGTAGCTCCAGAGATCGGGACAGGGGCGCACCTTTGAAGAGGCTCTGTGACAGACAGGTTACTACACGCTAAACTTCCATATACACACTGTGCCTTCTTTTACAGGTACATCAGCATTTAAATCTCTACTCACACCAAGGCCTGGATCTTCTGTACAACCCACCACCGACTTCACCGTCTACACCACAGGGGCTCTGGACACCACACCCGTTTCCAATAGGTCTTCACTGCACAGCGTATGATTTATAAGCACTCCACCCACCGCACGGTGTTCCTCTTACGGCCAACTCACTGTAATGGCTCCTGAAAACAGATACACAGCAAGACATTGCACAACATCAAGTGTACACACTCAGCAAAGTCAAGACTCACCCACGTCACACTTATAGTGACAAATATTAAGGTCAGGCCAAGATCTTCCGGAGTCGCTTTGGGCCGGTGGGGCATTCGTGATGAAGGCTGATAGTTGAAGCTGGCTGTTGCAATGATCCTCTTTCCTTACGATGCTACGCAGCCGGCTCGCCTACCACTCTGCTCCGTGACAGGGCCGCTATCTTCGTTCACCTGTGCTTACACACACATAAAACAATGCACTTCCTCTATTACATCCAACTGTAAACTCCTTGTACTCGCAATACGTTGCCACTCTCTCGTTCAAGCCTCTGTGTTGTCCACACGGGCTGGTGTCATACTTGTGTGTATTCAAATTACATTCATCCGACTATCGGATTAAAGAGATGCAGGTCAAACTTTTCACAGCATCAATAAACTTCCAAATATACTCAGCCACCGAATTCCTCTTCTTCTATTTCCACTCGTTTTCTCCTTTATCTCACCGTTTGCATGCCACCACAACGCAGCATCTGCTTTACCACTGAAACCAGAGAACCCAGCCAACGCAACGAACCCAATGGGAAAAAAACTCAACACTAACCTTCGGTTTTCTCTTCCTCTTTATACTCCTTCGTTTCCTTACGTCCTCCAATCCCTGATCGCTGTGTTTGTTCTCCGCACCTGTATCTCATTCGCCTGATTTTCGCTGTGGCGTTTTCCCGGAAGTCCGGTGTATCTGCATATGCCACCGGGTGAAACTCAACTCCGGGCGGAACCAATCTTCCGAATTTCGGTTCCGCCCCATGCATCCGTTCACCGTGTGACAAATACACAGTATAGTAAGCACGGAAATTACTCTTTTTAGAGGAATTAAATACCGTTTGCCACTATAGTGAGGTCGCATAACCGACAGTATTACACGTATGTTTGGATAAACAGCACACAGAAAACATTTCAGGGCAGTCCAGCCGAGGCGCGACTTAACCCCTTTTCTCCCAGACAGTTTCGTTCTCTGTTGATGCAGCTGTGCTGCGGAGACCAGAGCTCAGCCGTTCAGGTGCACAAGCCTCAGTAGTGACGGTGACCGAACGGCTCACGGAGCAGAGCAGTATGTCTAGGTGGTTTAATGTCAGACTGAACCCATCGCAGAGAGGAAGTCTGCCGTGAGGCCCGCGGTTTTGCCGTTTATTAAAAGGGCAGAAAAACCGGGTATATAAGAATGTACCAATATTCAGCGCACTGATATAGGACAGGACTGAATAAAGGGAGGTATTCGGGCTTCAGTATATTATAAACAAATTCGTTCTGCCTCTGATTCCGTCTAAACCAGAGAGAAATGACCGGGCAGACGAATAGTGAGCTATCCGAAGTGAGATAGGCTCAGGCCAGTAAAGCTCTATAATAAGTGTTTTAGCGCTCCAATAGAGGCGTGTCCGCCTTATCGAGCAGACAAATGAGATCTTGCCGCTCCAGGAGGGGAGGGGCATGAAGCTCTCTTATAATGAGTGTTCTTGGTGCTCCAATAGCGGCGAATCCGCCCTATCGAGCAGACGAATGAGATCGCGCCGCTCCAGGAGGGGAGGGGCATGAAGCTCTGTAATTGTTGAACACTGGACAGCTGCATTTAGAGGCAGCGAGCCGTAATACCGCGTGCTAACTAAGCCGTTAAGAGACCTCACCACTGTGGGGAAAGGAGCGAGGGACTCCGCGAGCGTGGAGCACGAGTGGCTGTGCTATGACAGAGAACAGGGGCAGAGCGCCCGTATTTGCTTGTCGTAAGCATCTATCCAGTTCTACGGTTCCCCGCTTGTTCATCTCAACAAGAGAGGAACGGCAGAGGGGAGCAGCAACACAGACAGAACAGCCATGCGTCGTATGAACGGTATCACCCGATGCACTCAGGGGATTAATATATGTGCCAGAGATCTCGCCACTGAATGTGAGAGGAGCGAAGGGACTCTGTAAGCATGAACGGTTGCGGTGTGACAGAACACAGGGGGGGTTAGTCCGTGTGTGCTTGTCTATGCATCCATCTAGTCTCATGGCTCGTCGTGTGTTCATCCCGGCGAGAGAGGAACAGCAGGGGGAGCACGAAACATGGATAAGACAACCAAAGCATATAAGCGCGGTCCCGGCGTGGGAGGTGCCAGACCGGTAATGCGCTCGGAGGAAATTCATAGCAGAGAGGCTCACCGAGCCGCTGTGCTGGACGCTATTACAACAGCGCCTGCTCTTTTAGCTTATAGCTTTATATTAAAAATATTGATCTTACCGGGCGGCCGCAGGGGAGACCTCGTCAGGCATGTGTCCGCTGCACAGGGCTCGTACCACGGCAAGCGAAGGCTATCTTCGGTTCTCGGCCGGAAAGCGGCAGGGGAAGACGCTAGACCTGGACTCTGCTATCTTCGGTTCTCAGCCGGAAAACGGCAGGGGAAGACGCTAGGCCTGGACTCCGCTGCAGGGCTTTTGTCAACGGCGAGGTAAGGCTTCTTCTTTTTCTTCGGAGCAGCTAGAGGTTCGCGCTGAAGGAGAAAATAATGAGCTCCTGACGATTGAACCGCGCTTATATAAGGACGTGTGCATCCCGCGCGGGTTCAAACGTCAATGGTCTGTACTTTGTACAGACGTTAACCAATAGGCTTCAGTCACGGAGTAAACAGGAGTTTCCCCCATAGCGTCAGCTAACTGACGCAATGCGAAGTGAACCGTATTGAAAGGGAACATGTTGAAACCAAAACATACAATTACATCTTAACCCAAACCCCAAATCTAACCCCAAGCGAAAATAGTTAAAAAAATTGGAAGAAAAACATGTTGAAACCAAAACATAAAATTACATCCTAACCCAAACCCCAAATCTAACCCCAATCCCAAGCAAAAATGGTTAAACATTGCAAGAAAAACATGTAGAAACCAAAACATAAAATTACATCCAAACCCCAAGTGACAATGGTTTAAAAATATAAAGAAAGGAAAAAAACAACACACAAAATGACATGAAAAAGAAAGTCGTGCAAAGGACATGAAAAACTATTTATAGAAATGTGTGCTTAGTGACACGAAAAAGACATTCATACTCAATGACACAAAACACAAATAAATAAATCAAATATTTCACGACTATAACACAAAATGCCTTGAGTTAGGGTTGGTAATTTTGGTGGGGGACAATGCACTCTAAAAATGCTGGGTTATTTTCTTGCCATTGGGTCAAAAGGCAATAAGCCCAGCACGCTGGGTTGTAATTTAACCCATGCTGGGTTGTTTTGGGTCAAATATAAAAAAAAGGAATTAACCGTAACCAATTTGTTGGGTTCGTCCCTTTTTGACCCAATGCTGGGTTGAAAATAGCCCGCATTTTTTAGAGTAAGCTTATTTATTAGTAAAAAATATATATATATTAGTCAATAATGCACAAAGCAAACGATCTTGTTCCTTACACATGTATTCATGCAAAATATAACTTTAGGTTAGTTCAATTCTAAAGATTTTGGGGTAAAATGTAACCTTAATAACATTGCAATTGAACAGACTGGTCGTATTTCAGTATTATATTATAGTCTACCCACAAAGCTGTTGTTATGGTTACACCAGTAGCAGGTAATGTATTATGCACCATACACACTATTGAAATTCAATGACAATGCATTTTTTGAGATAAATGCTGTTTGTTCTCTCTTTCTTGAGTCATCATGGAAAAAAGCACTGTTTAATGTTGCACTGTTACAAATGGGAATGTGGAGTTTATTAGTTTATTTCTGGGGTTTTGTCACATCTCATTTGGCCTTTAGTAAATAAGAAAGCACATCTAGCACCAGGGAACGGTCTCTAATGGTTTCTGTCATAAATACGGCATCAGACATTGGGAGATGCTCTTTGTCCTGCCTCATAAAGACCATTATCTGCATGTCACTCCAATCTTTACTTCTGGGCTATAAAGAGATGTTAAATATTTTCATGATTTGAATAAGTTCAGTGTGTCCCCCCTGAACCCATCTCTCTCCAACAAACAAACCTATACTTAGATAATCCTGTGACTGCCGTGCATGCTTTATCTTTATGTAACATCTCAATGGCCATCTTGCTGGTAAGCTGAGCTGGAAGACTTTGCTCATCCAGCCATTGCGCTCATATGTCCTCACACTTATTATGAAACAGTAGGCCGATTCCACTTGTGTCTCTTCTACTGTATGTAATACAGTAAGTAACATCCTGTTGCCAAGGGCACAAGAACAAAGCTTGTCACGCTTTCATGTTTTAAACATGTGACATAAAGCCCAAAATCACAGCGCTTGTCTGTCACATTGCTTTAATAGTGTGCATACTTCTCAAACCAGATTCAAGATTTTGTAATGGTAAATGCAAAATTTGGCTTGCATTATGTCCTGAAAATTCTGTTAAAGTTTACTTGCAGTATTTATTTCCAAACAGTTTTATTTTCTTTTAGAACACAATAAGAGTAATCCATATAATATATATGCTACTGTATAGTATATATCACACATTCTATACTCTACATTTTGGGTTTGATAGCTTTGTATAACCAGTACTGAGCAGACATTTTAGGCACATTAGTTTAACTCGCACACTTAGGGGGCGTGTACACCATAGTTTAAACACGGCAAAAGCGCAAGCCAACTTTTTTCAGCTGAGCGCTTTGGTTGCAATGATATTTCTGCTTTGTTTATCAGTTGTTAAACGATGCACCGGTTGGTTGTTGTGATATTTGTCCGGCCCGGCCGAGTAAGAAGTGATATTGACTTTGTCAACTTTCGAGCGCATAAAAACGTCAAAGCTCAGCGCGGACAAAACTTAGCAGGTGCTGTTTTTTTTTTAAAGCGTGGTGCTTCCATTGGAAACAACTGAAAACATATGCCGCTCCAGTGTTAAAATTATGCACCCCTTTATGGACACTGAGTCTGACATTTTTGTTAAAAAATAAAGAAATAGTTAATAGTAAATAAAAATGTTCGCGCATCTGTAGCAAGCAATTGTGTTTTGACAATTCAGAGCCTCCGTCCAAGCAAACTCGACCTGATTTCCCAACTGCTTAATGTCCTAAGGGCAACACATTGTGTTGAACAAAGGGCAATATGTTTTGTAAATAAAACCTAAACCCACCCTAACCATAACTATAAATGAACCCTAAAATCAGAGGGAATCAAAGTGAAAAAGCTTATCAATGGTCTAAAAGCAGCTAATACTGATTGTAAGCTTAAACTTGAAACAAACTGTAAACTTATTTCTAAAATATGATGGGCAAATGTTGTCCCAGGGTCATCATAATGTTTCCCCGAGGACATTAACAACTTGGCAAAATCAAGAGAGCCATACAAGCAACCGGCAGAATCCAGAATGGCGTCTGAAAAGTTGATTAACTTTGTCTTGTAGCACAAAGCACTATATAAATGAAAAACAGAAAAAGGGCGAAAGTACAAAGAAATGGAAAATAAAGACGATGATTGCAAAACAATCTGGAAAACAGCAGTGGTGGCTCGTGACTACTCATCCGAATGGCCCTAATTCAAAATACGTGTCATGTGTGTTGCTTGCGTTTTCAAAATATGTGTTTGTTGTGTCATGTGAACCATGTGCATCACGTGTTTTGTCAAAATAAGTGCCTGCTGCACACGCGTCAAAACCTTTTATAATAAAAAAGACGCTCACTTTCACAAAATACACGCAAGACACTCACTTAACAGTAAACTCTGATTACGCATGAGATTATGCGAGTATCTGGCAAACCCGAGCGTCTCTTTAATAATAAACACTTTAGATGCATCTGCAGCAGGCACTTATTTTGACAAGACACGTGATGCACAGAAAACATATTTTGAAAAATGTTGTGATGAACTTCACATCGAGTGCCCTCGAAAAAAGAAGTCACCGGCCGCCACTGGAAAACAGGATGGTAGGTATTGATTTTAAAACTACAGTAGGTAAGATTATGCAGTATTGTGCTTAAGTTAGCTAAACAATAACTTGGTAATGTCATTCATCCCTGCGTAGTGAACAGTGCTCACATCATGAAGACTCCATTTGAACTCATTTTTCGCAGTGGATTAATTCATACGCATCAAACTCAATGTGAGAGGTTTATGTGCGTTACAAATTTTTAAGATGACAAATACAGAAAAACGAATATAAAAATTGTGCTGAGCAAGGATCTTTAGTTTTATTGATGCAATTTAATATCTTTTGCTTGAGTGTCAGTAGAATGATCGATTTTAGACTTCAAATCACAAAGTATTATGACATAGTGACAAAAAAACAAAAAGTCCTGTAGCAGATGGTTTGGCCCCCAAAGAGCTCTGATCTCAATGCAAGTCTTAATAAGTCTTAATTAAAGAGTCTTATGAAGAACACAAGTGGTCAGATCGTGTCTTAACAGTATGCAATTAAATATTCCACTTTTTAATATATCTCTTTAGTTTTTCAGGGTTGTATAAATGGACAAATGGCTATACAGTCATTTATCCAATTTATTAACTGTTATTTGTTGCAGAATAAACTAAAAGATTTTATGTACGACATTGTGTCTGACTTACAGAGCTTATTGTAGCCCTGAATGATTGTAATTGTGACCTGATATGAAATCAACACCTGTTGACTGATCAACTTTACAGAGATGAAGAGAGCTGAAGAACACTGACCTTCGAGGTGGAGATGGGGAAACATGGAGGATCGATTTCAGCTAACCATGTAAGTGCTAATGATCGAACAGGATCACTGATCACTGAATATTGACCACCACATTAGTAAGGTGTCATGAAGACCAGCAGTTTCACTCATCTACCACATCAACTGGATAATGATACTTCTAAGACAAGTTGTCTGTTTTTCATTCTGTTGAGAAATTCCAGCAAAGGCTTCATTGAAGCTCTTAGTTGGATAAAGTTTTGGATAAATCTTGAATGATGTGTTTTTGCTGTTGTTAAAACAATGAGGTTATCTTATAAAACTCTGTGTTGATTTTAGTAGTGGTACAATTTTGTACTAACCATTAGTAACTTTTGCCTTTATGTTGCTCTGTTTAAAACTTAAAATCATTTACTTGACATACTTATATGTATTAACCAACAACAAAATACAGTCCAACAACTCAACTTATTAATGTAAGCTTAACGTTGTGTGTAGGGGTGGGCTATATGACCAAATTATGTCACAATAGGATCAATTTTATATTATGATAATGATATGTATCACGACAGAGTTTTCTTTTTCTTTTAATAAGGTTTTAATATTATTAAAATCTTTAATGCCAAATTATTTTCACAATACTCACAAAGATTGTCTCTAAATGCTGATTAACATGAGTGACAGATAGGAGAAAATTAGGTAACCAAAGTCCAGATCTAATATACTGTAAATCATGCTTTTAGTTGTTTACTTTCTCTTAAGACCTAAATGGTCGTGTTTATGAGGATGGTTGCAAAGATGGGAATTTTGTCGCATAGGTGTATTAAGGGCTAATAAAGGGTTGAAAATGCTCACAAGATCAATAAGCAGAGGTTGCGCGGCTTGCACGCTCCTCTAACACAGAAACAGCGCGTGCATTTAGCACTGTTGGTTGTGTTTCAATCACTTGTTTAAAGTGCACCTATTTCATTGCTAAAAGCAAAGTTATTATTGTGTATTTGGTATAATAAAATGTGTTTGCTTGGTTTATGGTTAAAAAAAACATTATTTTTCACAAACCGTACATTTTTGTAGCTCCAGATTTCCTTGTCTCCCTGAAACACACGGATTTTGTACAAAACTGTTCCTGATTGGCCAGCTTATCTGTACGTTGTGACTGTACTGAATACCTCTGATGTCAGCTGTACATGTGACGCTCCTAACCATGTTTGTAAGAAGAGAGAATTTACTTTGGAGATGATAACTCGCGTCATCATTTACTTTAGGGAAATGGAACTTTTGCATATCATTAACATGCACTAATACACACCATAGTAAATGTAAAATCGTGATTTGAACCGTTGGTGCTCTTCAAAACTGTGGTGCTTAAATCCGTGTACAAATGTTACGTTTTCATGAACACGCACACAGCAATGTGACGTGGGTTTAGGGCCAAGTGCGTTTTAACACTTCCCTCCAAAGGCGGGTTTTTATGGCAATCCACATTTTCGCTATTATCCACCAGGTGGTGCTCTTACCCAACATATAAAACACGGAAGCATCCACTAAGCCAAAAACAGTAAAATATCTGGGGTGGTTTCCCGGACAGGGATTAGTTTAAGCCATATAACTAGTTTGAACAAACATGCCTTACTAAAAACATTACATGTGTGGATTTTAAGGGCAAAACAAATTTTTTTTATTTTAAAATATGTCAGTGCAAGTTGTTGTCGGTTTAGACAACTCTCACATTTATTTTAGTCTAGGACTAGTCTAATCCCTGCCCCTCTGTGTATGTTTTGATCATCGTTCTGAATCTGAATCTGCAAATATCTCAGCTTTTTGCTCCAACATTTTGTACTTTTAAGAAACCTTAACATATTTGAGAGTTGATAAAAAGAGAAGAATTGAAAATAGGATGAAAAGCATAGGGTCCGTTTTTTCATTTGATATATTGTATGTTTATATATTTAAAGAAGAACATTTTTCTGGAAGGCATTCATCTTTTGTGAAAATCATGAAAAATGCTAGTGCTGGCTGGCAACTTCTTTAAAAAAGAAGGGGGAAAAGTTCACCCTTATTCTTTATGTACTTGATCAATAACTGTTTATTGTTTGTATTGTTAACCAAAAATGTTACAAATTGCAACTTCAAAGATGGAGGATAATGTTAACTTTAGACTAATAGCAATTTTGTGTCTGAAAGGGAAACTCCTGTATATGCAATAAAGCCAGTTGCAAAAATAACTACACCACACCTTTCAGTGCTAATTATCCACTGCGCTTTTTAGTAAATTCCGACAGTCGTTATTTAACGCCAAAATAATGGTTTGCGCTGGCGCAAGTTGTTAGTAAATCTGCATCTTAACAAAGTAATTGCTTCGAGCATAAGAGGAGACTTTCAACCAGCATAACAAAAGATTTTTTGCAGAGAATCACCTATTCCACCTTTAAAATCTAAAGTTCAATTCCAGCAAGTTGGACCACTGTTTCTTGTTTTGTTTTTGCTAACAATGCTTTTTCTCTCTGGAATCATTTGTGATTGTATTGTTTTTTTTTGGGGGGAAGTATTTGTAATAGAGTTCCCGCCTTTTCCATCTAAGATTATATTCCAATTCTCAAATGTTATCTAAATCATTAGTTCCTGTGATGCTTCGGAGAGGTACTGTAAACGCTAGGTAGGGCATTTGCAATAAACTTTAATCTTGTAAGACTTTGTTTTTTCATAGCTGATGTTGTTTCACAGACCTCAAAACCAGATTGCTTGATTCTCCCTCCAGGTATCTCTCGTTCTGCCACTACCGCCATTGTCCATTGATCACAGTAAGTGCTGCCCAGGTTTCAAAGCAACTGAATATTGCACATTTCTGCAAAGTTGAAGCGAGTGGCCCACACTTCACTGAAGGTTATAAGCACCTCAATGCTGAGCTGGCAAAGGCCGGTGGAGGAGAGATGATGGCAGCGCAGCAATCTGCCACAACGATGAATGAATCAATTCTCGCTGTCTACCACCTTCATAGGCACCTTTGTTTCTATAGCAGCATACCAACAGAAATGAAAGCCAGTAAGTACTGCTTTGGAACGCTTTACATAACACGCTCAAAAAAGCAAATTGGTTTTATCATTTAAAGTATGGGGACCAGCTAAAATCAACAAACTACATTAGGCTGCTTGCAGCTACATTTTGTCTGCTTTAGAAGGTAACTGCATAATGCATGTTGCAATAACTGAACAGAAAGGATTTTTTCAAGTTTTTTCTCTTGAGATATATGAAAAGATTCCAGCAGTGTCTCTGTTCTGATTTGCAAAGATAATAATATATGTGAACTTTTGCAAAAAAAAAAAAATAATAATTAAATAACTCTCAAGGATTTGGAACTAAGGTAGTTTGTTTCAAATGTTTTATTTTTTAAAGTCCACATGAAATAAAAATGGACAATTTTTATTTTTTAATAGAATGTTGGTTAAATTGCAGCATGGCATATGAGGCATTTTTAGACATACCGGTATGAGCAGTTTCACTAGTCTAAAATACTGTCCAACAGCGGACATACAGTATGGCTAGCGCTTTTTTTTCCATTTGAATCAAAATCTGAAAAAGCCCTTCCACTCCCATGTGGTGATCCTTGCGTGATTATGGCCCTGTCTCAAATGGCGCACTTCATGTGGACTTTCGGTCTCGTGGCCTTAAATTGCGCGTTCTCCCTTAGTCTACGAGTCCGTAGGGTGTCCCATCTGTCATTTGTACGCTTTGAAATGTGCTCATCAGCACCTCCTTTGCCCCCTTGATGCGGTCTTCAGCGAAGCCCGCACTGCAGCAGGCTTCCAGCACTTTGCCAACCCAGAAGTCCTTGCGAAAGGGCAACAGACCAATCAGACGACGTAAGGGAGGAGTTCACAGTGACGGGCAACTTCTCTACCTATTTCCGGTGTGATGCTCAAGTCTGTCCCAAAATACGACTCTGGTTCACCCACGTGGACTCACATCAAGGGTCCCTAAAGTCTGGACTACGTGATGTCATCAAAGTGTGGACTCTGAGGAGGACCACAAGTCCGGAGTGTGCCATTTAGGACAGGGCGTATCTCTGTTTAACGGCTTGTGCGGTGCATCAGTAAACTCCGCCCCCTTCCGACTGTCAGTTTGCTGCATATTCCATGTCTGAATGAAACGCCTACTTTTTTATATCCAATCAATTTACACAAATTGTTGGAATACACAAACCATGGCCACTATTTTTTGGCCCCATACGAAAGTAAAGTCAATCACGGCTTCCTGTTTATGGGAAAATCTAAAGGCTTTACTTCAGGTGAAGTGCCCATCACCTGAATTAAAAAGCATCTATTATCCGATTCACAATTTAGCATTTCATTTCGTTGTGTAAGTTTGTATTAGTACATGTTAACAATATGCAAAAGTTATACATTCCAAATTGTTTCCGACTTAAATCTCTTTTTCTTAGACTACAATGAACACAATGATTGTAGACAACAGTTTATTTCTCGGTCTGTTGATTTGGACAAAACAGTCATTATCATAATTCTGCCCACTTCTGACTCACAGCCCAACCTGATCTCATGAATTTCCGTGGCATTTTTTGCTAATTTTTCCGTGGCATTCTCAGGGTTCTTTGCATTTTTCTGTGGCCCTGACACGGACTGTCTTTTCCGTGGCATTCTCACGGATTGGTTACTCAACTGTTTTGTCCTATTTTCTTCCCATTGTCGCTTCGGTTTAGGGTTAGATTTACATAAAATGACATCCTTACACTAACCCATCTGAAAAAATAGTATAAACGATACTTAAAGTGACATACTAATGCAAACACCAAATCGAACCCTAAACCAAAGCGACAATGGTTTGAAAATAGGAAAAAGCAGTTGAGAAACCAATCCTTGAGAATGCCACGGAAAAGACAGTCCGTAAAAATGAGCAAAAACTTATGTGACTATCCCACGGAACTTTGTGAGATCATGTAGCCTGTAAGTAGTCGATGTTTTCAAATTTAAATAATTTACTACTGACTAAACCATGACTCAAACATAAGCTTTGTACAGTGCAGAGTAGCGCTTATTATTCGTTGTTTCTACGATCACAAATGCTGACATGGTTTTAATGTTTTAGTATCCTTACCCTACCAATCTGTTATGTCCTGCTCAAGCTTGCCTGGTAAAGTTGATCGATCAGCTTGGTCATTTGCATTAAGATTTGGCTCGTATTGATAAGGTAGTAAAGACAGTATAAACTCCTGTCAGCACTGCATTGTGAGCTAATCTTCAAAACATGGTAAAGACATTTCCATCTAACGTCAGAGGTATTCAGGCCAATTACAATGTACTGGTAAGCTGGCCAATTGGGGACAGAGCACTTTTCAGATCGATGAGCTTTGTACAAAATCAATGCGTTTCATGGAATCAGGGAAATGTACAGTATGTGGAAAAAGTTTTGTTTTTTAACCATAAACCATGCAAACACTTCGTATTACACCAAATAAACATACTTACATTGTTTTTAGCATTAACGTAATAGGTGCTCTTTAATAAAACTGCATACTAATACTATTGCACCAAGGTTGGCATCTGGGGGCCTTAAATCATTTAAAGCTAATTACACATACACTACATATAATGCAGATGAGCACTGTACTTTATTACCATCCACACATGAAAAGACAACTTTTGCTTGACTCACAGCTGCTTTAAAACATAAGTCTAGACACGATGGCATTGCTTGATCTGAGTCATGCATGTGATGTAATATAAATATCTTAATCCGTATCATTGACAGCAAACTGTAATTGCTGTTACAAATGAAGGTGAACTTCCATACTGGCGCTCTGAGCCACGGGGTGGTAAATGAGCGTAATACCCTGGACGTGACCTCTAATCTGTTTAATTGGATTGTTCCGACAAACATCTAAATGTTCCTTCTCTCGTTGTATCTATTTCTGTATTGTGTTCCCTTTAATTGGATGGTGGCTATATCAAGCACCCTTGTTTTAGAAGTGGACTGTCTGAATCATTGTCCCATGGATTTAGAAACGGTTTTAGATTCACAGATGTAGGAAAATGGGAGTACCTTATAAACCTTTCTTGACCCCGGCTGTCTTTAAAGCTGTGATTTCACTTCGGGGTGTCTGGAAAGTGCCCAGGTTTGTGTTAATAACACAGAGCTCTCTGAATTCTGTGCAGTCTGCTACCTTTATTGAAAGTTATTGTTGAGTTTGAATTCAACAGCATCTGGTGCGTAGGATAGGAAATTTAAGCAACAGATCAAGGCCAACAGAAGAACAATGCTGTGTCAATCAAAAGTTAATGCTGCTATGTTCAAAGCATGGCTGTGAAGTGAACCTTTCTTTGAAAACCTTTTTGATAGAAAGGTGCAGAGAACCGGGACTGAAACGGGTCGCAGGCTGTATTCGAACCACTGGACTCTGTATCTCCTACATGAGCAGCTCAACATGTCTAAAACACAAGCTAACTATTGGATCAGGGCTCTCTCTATATAAAGAATACCCCAGCATTTTTTAATGGTTTTCAAAAGAAGAGGCGGCCGGTGACCTCTTTTTTTCGAGGGCGCACGATGCGAAGCTCGTCACAACATTTATCCTATGAATTATTTGGCTCATCATTACAAAATATGTGTTTGGCGTGTCATGTTAACTTATGTGCACTTGTAATGTCAAAATAAATGCCTGCTGCAGATGCTTCAAAGGGGTTTATGATAAGAGAGATGACTCGCTTAACCTCATGTGTAATCAAAGTTCAGTGTTAAAGGAAAACACCACAGCTTTTCAATATTTTACTATGTTCTTACCACAACTTAATACACACATTAAGACAAATTAATACATACCTATCTTTTTTCAATGCGTGCAGTTTATTTTTGCACAGTGAGTAGTAAATGTGTTAGCATTTAGCTTAGTCCCATTCATTTTGTATGAATTTTTGGATGAATTTAGAAACCACCAAACACTTAAGCTGCATTCAGAATAGCAGCGACTAGCAGTAGCAGAGTGATGCGATCTCATTGATTTCAATGGAAGCTTGGCGACTTCCGGCTACACGAGCGACAGTAACCGTTGGCGACTGGGTGGGGCGTGTCCAGTCGTGCAACAAAGTTGAGAAATGTTTAACTTTATGCAAATTATGAGCGACATTCGGGAGCGACTTCCAATGAGAACAAAGCAGGGCAGTTCACGTCATCCGTCTCTCTTCAGTTACTGGAGTCACTCATTTGTTTATGCAACCTGATCTCACAAAATACGTGAAATAGTCACGCATTATTTTGCTCAGTTTTGCGTGACATTGTCACATATTTCCACCACATTACGTGCCCCTGACACGACTTTCTTTTCCGTGACAGTTTCACGTATTGGTTACTCAACTGTTTTTCCTATTTTCTTACAATTGTCGCTTCTGTTTGGGGTTAGAACAACTTTCTGTTACATAAAATGACATCCTTTCCCAAACCCAACTCTAACCCCAACGTCAGGCGACGATGGTTTAAAAAGCATACGAACATTTTTTATAAACCAATACATTAAGTGACATCCTAACGCAAACAGCAAATCTAACCCCAAACCGAAGCGACAATTGTTTAAAAATAGGAAAAACAGTTGAGTAACCAATACGTGAAACTGTCACGGAAAAGAAAGTCGTGTCAGGGGCATGTAATGTGGTGGAAATACGTGACAATGTCACGCAAAACTGAGCAAAATAATGCGTGACTATTTCACGGAAATTTGTGAGATCATGTTGTGTTTATGACAACCAGATATAGAAAAGTTTCTTTTGAAAGAGACAAGCGAATGTACCTGTAATGTGAATGTACCTTTAGTTTGCAGCACTTTGACCTTGCGCGTAGTTACATCATCACTCCCCCTCTTTTAAGTTTGAGCGAGCGGGGGAGTATTCAGGAGTGATGATGTTACTGCACCAGAAGTCGAAGTGCTGCAAACTAAGTGCTCTTCCGCCATACAATTTAGTTCTAATTTTGATCCACTTAAAAAAATCGTCACGTTTTATTTTGTGCCGCCATACTTACTTGTGTAACTACTTATCCAACATGATCTCACAAAGTTCCAAGGAATAGTCACGGAATTATTTGCTAACTTTTCCGTTGCATTTTCACGGATTGGTTACTCAACTGCTTTTTCCTATTTTCAAACCATTGTCGCTTCGGTTTAGGGTTAGATTTGGTGTTTGCGTGATTTGGTCACTTTAAGTATTGGTTTATACAATTTTTTCTGATGTATTCTTTTATATTTTCTAAACTTTAAACAATTGACGCCTGGTGTGGGGGTTAGAGTTGGGTTTGGGTAGGGATGTCATTTTATGTAAATCTAACCCTGAACCGAAGCGACAATGGTAAGAAAATAGGCCAAATAGTTGAGTAACCAATTCGTGAGAATGCCATGGAAAAATTAGCAAAGAATTCTGTGACTATGCCACGGAAATTTGTGAGATCAGGTTGACTCATGTAAGAGTCTTTAAATAAGGAAAACATGGAAGTGTTTGGTGGCTTCTAAATTCATCCCTGTTTGGATCCTAAGAAATGGATGGGGCTAGGCTAAATGATAACACATTCATGACGTGCCGTGCAAAGATGAAGTGCATGCATTGTAAAAATGTAGGTATGTATTAATTGTCTAAGTTGAAATAATAACATAGTAAAATAGTTTTCCTTTAAGTTAGTGCCTTGCGATTATTTTGTGAACGTGAGCGTCTCTTTTATCATAAACCGTTTCAACACATGTCCAGCAGGCACGCATTTTGAACTGACGCTTGATGCAAATGGTTCCGATGACACAACAAACATATATTTTGACATGACACGCAACACACGACACACCAAACACATATTTTGAATTTGCGCCCCTCGGAAGAGAGGTCACTGGCCACAAATTGTATAAATAAGAGACATTCAAACCTACTGCAAAAGACAGAACAACACTCACATGTGACCAAACAATCTATGTTAGTGGTACATACAGTAAACAGCAACATAAACAGTGTTTTATTAGCCTACTTGGAAGAAGAACTGAAAGCTATAGGCTAGAGTTTAATCATGAAAACTCTCAGAATCAAATTTTAGCATTTAAATGGGGCATGAAATGTGCATCAAGGGCATAACATGTGATGGCAGACTAGATCTGCTATGCTGTTTCTGCTGCTCCTGGCATGAGTGAAGGCTTTTGCTGTTAGATGAACATAATTGTACATAATTCCCTGCATGGAAAGTAGGGAAAACCTTACTGGGCAGGTGGAGTTCTAGGCAGGTGGTGCTGGGGAAAGAGGGGAGCAAGGAAAAATCCCATAGCGCGCTACACTGACGGAGCCAGGACAAGGATAAATAGGTTACTTAGATAGGATGGAAAGATCAATTGGCCTTGCTCCCAGCTTCATGAGAACCAATGAGACTCAAGACATCTCTGAGGAGTTTCAAGACTGAACTTGGAATTTTTGTTACTATTCTAAGTATAAGAGCTTAGTAGGTTCGGATCGTGTATCATGTTTATACCAGTTTTATTTACTGTATTTCTTTGTGTAATTTTTCTTAACAAAAATGCTAGAAAGTTGTATGATATGAATGGTTTAACCCTTTAACATAAAGTGGAGCAATTAAAAACAGATTGTGATCAGATTGTGCTGAAATGTTAGCATCTGACGACAGTACTTTCTTGTAAATGCTAGTTTGATGTAAAAAGGATATTTCTACATTTTTCCTGAGGATGACACAGTATGTACTATGAGGTAAACTGCAGCTAGTACCCTTCACACCCACCCGCTCCTGTCTGCTTCCCTCTGAGCCTGCCAAACTGATGTTTCTGAAACTATCCAGAGAAAAGCAGCGTTCTCCTGTAGAAGACCTGAGCTTCAGGGAATTATTTCTTTTCTGTCAGCACGGCTCTTTTTGGAGGAATAAAGCAGAGCTCCCTCACGGCACAACCTTTTCACTTGTATATCACCGGTGTCAACTCCACACAGCCGTACATACTGATGTTTATTCATTTCTGCACATTATGTGTTGAGAAAGTGAATGTGGGTTTTTTGGTATTTATAGGATGAAAAGTGTCAAATGCTGTCATTGGTTGAACACGTTTGTTAAGGCCTGTACATACAGTATACTGCATTGCACAGATATTCCTAATTCTTTATTCATAATGCCTTTTAAGGGGCGGTTCACATTTTGCATCTTTTGCACATGCAAATACGTTATATTGAATGTAGAGAGGCAGCAAGCGCACTCAAATACAATGCAACCTAGCTAGAAAAGTCATTTTATATGCAAAAGGTGAACCACCCATAATAAAGCAGCAAGCCCTGGCATGATGTGCGTTAAGGGCGAAGTAAAGTCCATTTTTTACTTGAACGCGAGGGTCCACGTACAGTGCACGTGACACAATTTCGTCATAAGAAGAGTGCACACGTACTGTACACGCACCACCGGATTTTTTAAACCAATGTTCTATGTGGCCCAGGAGATGCATTGCATTTTGTCACAATGAGCATGCGTCGAACATCTGTGTACACGTACAAGTCAAATAAATTATACTTTGCAAGGCTGTGCATTCGACTGTGTGCGTACGTTCGCGTACACTTAAAAAAAACACTATACTGTGGCTTTACAGTGGGTAAGGAGTGTTCCTGGATCAACATGAAGTGGTGTTGAGTAGATATAAAAACAATTACAGTAACAATAACAATAAAATTTGTATTAATGTATTTTATCCAGGTGGAGTTAAAAAAGGCAGCGCTGTACACAGAGACACCCATGAACCCGATATGCCTTTACTCACCCATTATAAATGTGTTACTCTGATATGCATAAATGTAGCCCATCGCAATCAAATTTCCCATGACCTTGAAGATTAATCCAACTGGCATTCTCATCCGTGAGTAACATGTGATGCCAAACCCACGTGTGAGAGCTTGTGTGTGTGTTTCAATCTAAACTGCAATGTGGGAGCTGGTCTTTGGCTAAACACATGAAGTACCCAGCTCTTCTGTGCACTACAGTCGACCTTAACAATTGGAAAGCTGTGTGCTCAGCTGCGAGCAAGAACAAATGCGGAGCTCCAGACACAAGAAATGTATGCGTGTCTCTCTTGACACGGAAATACCTTGCGTCGTTTTCTCAGCTGGCACAAATCCCCTTTGAATGAAATGCAGAGCCTGTCATTTATTCTGGCACAGATGTGACATGTTCCTACTGAGAACAGGAAACAGGTTTGATCTATTGGCTAGTGATTGGGTGAAACAGCTACAGTAGAAGCTACTGCAGCGTGGTGGATTTTTAACAGTACAGTAGCGAGGCATATGTGGATATGTTTGCATGCATGTGAATGCGGTTCTTCGCAGTCAGCATGCGTCTGTGGCATCCCGGCTCCGTTCTGTCTCCAGCTGTTAGCTCACGTGACCATCTGCAGGGGTAATCAATGAACTGCAGTGATATTTCAAACTACGACGGGGGCTTAAACAAATATGGCAGCTATTAAACTGGCTGCCTATTGTGATTCAACCTTTACACTTCAGTGTGCTGCCTAAAGGAAAACTGAAGAAGAAAAACTGATACATCGATCAAATGCATCTTAAAGAGCCCCAATGGTCCGATTCACGATTGTACATTTCTTTTGGTGTGTAAGTATTTATTAGTACGTTAACAATACGCAAAGTTATAATTCCCAAGGTAAACGATGACGCAAGTTATCGTTTCCAACGTAAATCTCTTTTTCTGGACTACAACAAACACACGGATTGTAGGCAACAGTTTACTTTCTGGGATTGGTGATTTAGACAAGACCGACATTATCATAATTCCTCCTGCTTCAGACTCATAGCCTGTAAGTTAAGTCCTGTCAGCATTGCATTGTGAGCGAATCTTTCAAAAATGGTAAGGAGCATCACATTTTCAGCTAACGTCAGAGGTATTCAGACCAATCACAACGTACAGATTAGCTGGCCAATCAAGAGTCACAGAGCTTTTCAAATCTGTGCGTTTCAGTAAGAGAGTGAAATCTGGAGCTACAAAAATGTACTTTATGTGGAAAATAATGTGTTTTTTTAACCATAAACCACGGGAACAGTGTTTTAGTATTACCCCAGATTTCCACCGACTGCGGAGCAGCTGCAGATCAGCTCCGCTGCGTTACGGCTCCGCACTCCACCGTCCGCCAATACCCAACAGTTCCGTATTTGTAGCAGAACGCCTGCGTCCTGAAGTGACGAGGACCCATGAGGTCTTGCATCATTCACGTGATGATTGCACGATACCTAGTTCTGTCTCTGCCCATTATGCCGTTGAATTATGACGTTTTTACAAACCAGCCCAGAACACAACACGAGATCTCGCATAGACAGAGCAGTACAACAAATCCATCCAAAATTCAAAAAATAATAAGGTTGCTAAAACGTTTATTTATTCTCAATCTTTAACTTTTTCACCGCCAGCGTTTTTCAAAAGTTTAATGTCTTCCAGAAAATGTTCTTCTTCAAATATATAAACATACAATATACCAAATGAAAGAACAGACCCTCTGCTTTCAAACAAAAAAAGTTCTACCTTCAGTAGTTCTTTGTAATCAGCTTTTGAATATGGTTAGGTTTCTGCAAAAACACCACATTTTGATAATTCCATTTTTGTGACGGACTTTTCATAGAGTTCCCATTCAGAGCGATCTTTAAAACAGACACGGACATGTAGCAGCTTGCCATAGGGCAATACTTCCGGGTGTAAAACGTTGCGGAAGGGCGCCACCTAGTGGATAATAGACGGAAAAGACGGAAGACGGAAAAACTCGTCATTGGCGGGGAAGCGTTTTCTCTTGATTGACGAGATATCTCGTCAATGGCGGGGAAAGAGTTAATGTATTTATTTGAAACTCCCCCTGGCTCTGTTCTTGTCTATTATTTGTTGTTTCTGTATTAATGACTTTATTTGTGTGTGTTTGTAATGTTTGTATTGCAAAGATTTAATAAAAAACACGAGTTCTCGCGAATTCAGGTATGATCACGCAATAAAGTCATGGCTCCGCCCTGCGGAGCTGTCCGGCATCCGTCAAAAATAGAAGCTCTGCGTATTTGTGCCGGAGGGCTGCGGATAGCCGGAGTTGTGACGGTTTCCGAACGCAGTCAGTGGAAATACACACATTGACTTGAATGGAAACCGATTGACTCTGCTGCCGTTCCGCAGCGGATCCGCAGCCTTTCCGCAGTCGGTGGAAATTGAGGGTTAGTCTTTTGGACAAAAATGCTTTTTAAATTTAGTCACATTTTAGTCACTTATAAACTTCATAGTTTTAGTCAAGTTTTAGTCGAAGAAAACACAAAAAGGTTTTAGTCAAGTTTAAGTCAATTTTAGTGAAAAAAAGGTAGTCTTTAACAAATTAATTTAGGTTAAAAAGTGTGGTGTATTTAATACTATTAAAATGTGCATTAAGGTTGTCCCTGAGGGATTGCCCTTGTTTTAGTCATTGTGCCTTCTGCGCATGTCATAACAAAAAAGTTGAGCCTGATATACCCTCATGTTGAGTTTGTGTGTTACTGTACGCTGAGACCTCGCTTATAAAGTTGAAAAACGCGTGCCTTGCCTTGTTATTTAAATACACCACAAAAAGTATTGGAAATGGGCTTAGATCTGATAAGAAGATACATGTAAAACCTTAAGCTTACCATGAAATGTGTCACAAGCTGATTGTCGAGTAAAATGTATATGACATGTTAACAGCGTGACTTGTTAGTTACCTTTAAAACAATATTAGCGTGATGGGCATTCAGGTGCTGCTTGAGGTTGGTGGTATTCTTCACACCCAGTTTGTGGCCACATTTACCATCGTCTACAACAATGCATTCCGTTTTTCTTTCTGATGGATTATACTGAAAGTATGTCAATAAATAATCTCGTTGTTACCGTTTATTGGTGTCACCGCCACGGTCCTTCGATCTCGCGCACCAGATTTCACACAACAACAACACACTTGCGGAGGTGTGTTGTTGTTGTGTGAAATCTGGTGCGCGTGCGCGACATGGTGATGGTGCTTACGGAAAACACGGATAGGAAACAGCTGCGGCAGCATTGCTGATACTTTTTAGCTAAAAACAGACAGATTTCACACAAAATAGGCAGAAATTACATGCATTGTGAACGTCAGACTTATATTCATTTTGGATCCGTATCGTCAACGAAACCTCGAAAGTGTCTTGTCATGTTTTCGTCAACTTAGAGCCATTTTTAGCTAGTCATCGTCACATTATCGTTATAAAAAAGGTACGTCAATGAAATCATTTCGTTATCTTCATCGTTGACGAAAACAACACTGCACGGGAACACGTTGTATTATACCAAATACACAAAATAACATAGTTTTTAGCAATGAAATAGGTGATCTTTAATACCTTTGGCGTTTCTCTTTCTTGCTCCATTTTTATCTACTTGGGAATATTACTACTTGGAATTGGTTTCCCAACTTGTGTTCGTGATAAATCTACAACTTTGATTTCACCAAAATGTGGGTTTATGATGTCACACAATCAATTACATTTCAAGTAATAAAAATTCATAAATTAAAGTTTGGTGTTTGTAAATAGAAAAAAAAAACTAATTAAGAAAGCAATACAACAAAATGAAGAAAACATAATGAAAGTAGGCTACTGCTGTTTTGCGCACCCCTTGGCAAGTGTAAGGTGTAATAATGATTTGTACATTAGGAAACATCACCTGTTGTGCTGTTTAAGGACGAATGTGTAAAATCAGCTATAGATTTTCTCAGTTGATAATCGTATATCTAATGTTGAAACAAATGCAGCCTCATTTATCCTAAACCACAGTATGCCAAGAAACAATCAGCTAATGGTAGCTGTGCTAATTTGTATATACTGTACATGTCATCTTCCGAGCATTGGGCAATGGAATGCTTTTAAGGCCGGAAGTCTGGGCATAAAGTGGAAATATCCAACATCTGGCTTCGGAATGAATGCAGTAGACGAGTGAGAGAGAGACTCTTGTGATTCACAGCATCCTCTGGAAAACTGATGAATGGCTGTTATCACTGGGCGGTGACGAGACGTCATTACGCCTGTAAAGGACCACTGAGAGCTTTTGGCCCGAGCTCAAAGTGTCTGTGCCAAACTGAAGTGGGACGATCCGAAGGGGTTACGTCCAGCAGCAGATGGAAGCACTCGCAGCGAGCCAGTGCAGACATTACAACACATCAGTCCATCATCTGCACTCCAATCATCTTTCCGTCATCTGCTGTGACTCGTATCGACTGTGAAGGCGTGCGGCTATCCGACCGCTGTGACATGTGGCTCTTCCGCAATCCTTGCACCAGTGGGCATACAAATGATTATGAAGTTCCACCTTTTTACCAGATATCATTTGCATATGCAGTATTTGTACCTTTTCCATAGCTTTGAAGACAATGATATATATATCTGCGAGCCCAGAGCCGGTTTGGAGTCAGCAGTTTATAATGAAGCAATTAAAGAAACTCGCGGCTTTCCTCGGGCTCTCAGCGGACCTATCAGCGCTAATTGCCAAAACAAATAAAAGGAAGGGGGGCGGCTCATGCCATTTATGTAACTAATGTGTTTATTTGGGCCAGGGTGTTTCCTGCAGACATGTGATGAAGCGGTTTCATTGCTATGTGCGCTTGCGAAGAAAAGAGATAAATGTTTCTGTCCTATATCCGTTGTCTGTAATGGCTAATCACCACTAATCTATATGCATACACAAGCCTATGCCTTAAAGGCCCTGTTTACACCTGGTATTATCATTCTTGGGTCGTCCAATCAAACGTGGTCAATGATAAATACAGATGCAAAATCCTTGTTAGTGTGCAGTGCCAGATAATTCACTTCAAATAATAGCATTTACGAAATGAATTAATGTATACATCTGAGGTTCATTGATAAATAACATCTGTTTGTAACGGACAAAGATCTGCAGCTATACATTGACATAAATGATGCATTTAGTTGTGAAATAAGAGACCCTTCCATTCGATGAAACACAAGCAGTCAAAGGAGACACATCTGAGACAAACAGAAATGAAAATTGGTCTCCACTGATCTATTATTATTAGATCAGACAAGACGGATGTTATTATTAAAGGGGACATTTCACAAAACTTTTTTTAAAGATGTGAAATAAATCTTTGGTGTCCCCAGAGTGTGTATTTGAAGTTTTCACTCAAAAAAGCATGTAAAAACTACCATTTTGTATGTGTGAGCAAAAATTAGCTGTTTTGCTGTGTGTCCCTTTAAATGCAAATGAACTGATGAAATGCAAACACTGATCGCCATAATGTTTAAAATGTTCTACTTTTTTCAGGGATGTGATTTTTCCGGATTAATCCGGAATTCCGGATTTTCCAACCTGAAAATGTGACCTACGTGAATCATGCAGATATGTAAAAAAAAAATATAAGGGGGGAGGGGGGTATCTCACAGCCGTCGCCATGGTAACCCGGGACGGAACCACAATCGCCGTCCCCGCGCAACAGGGCCACACCGGTGGCAGATGACAAAGAGATGCATTTTCCTTCCTTTCCAAGTATCAACAAGGACGTGTTTCTGACCGTTCGCAAATGGCGGATGGCGAAGTATGATTGTATTCACCAATCAGACCCGATTGTTTCTCTCCTCTCTTCTCCTCATTTGCGAGGTTTGGCTGTCACTCGCGTGACGCGAAACAAAGCGGCAAACATATACACGTCGATTTACTTGGTGGATTTGGAGCAGCAATTTTCACAGAAATGAGAGGAAAAACGAGCGCCATTGCCGAAAATCCTGGTGGCGACTGAGAGAGGGACGATGCAACAATATTGGTTCCGAAAAAAGGCAAGGAGATAAGTTACCTCATCGAGCCTGGTTTAACCTAACTGAGCATTACATTCGTGCATGAAACCTGATCGACGAACACGGAGGGGCGGGAATCGCGGGACGGAGTGGAGTCTAGAGTGATGTTTCTTCAGGCTCCGGCGTGAATATAAATGACAGCCACTTCAACCGCGTTTTCATCACTGCGTTTTCTCTTCTAAAGTTCGGTAAAAACACATAAATGGCTTAAAATCTTGTTTAAGAATCTGTTTTATAATGAGAATCTCTCTTTCAGCGCGCCTCTGTGTGTGTTTGCGCCACGTGACAGACGATTTTAATCTGACAGAGTTCGTCACTGTACATTAAAAATCCCACACAAACATTACAGCGTAAATGCAAGGATTAAGATTGATTTTATATATAACAGATAATCTAGATACATTTACCGTAATAAGTTTTTAAAAACATGGTAATGTTTTAATGTTTTGCTTTAGTGTTTTAATGTCAGACAATCATTGAAATGTGGGAAAAATTAAGAGAAAGGCAGCAGATATAGCATCCTTCTTCAGAAAGAGTAGCAAGAAGCAGCCAAACAAATCTTAGTAAAATACATTAAAGTAGCCTTCAAAATTCACATGATTTTCTGGTCTCTATTTTTTTCAGCAATGGGAGATATAAATTCTGGTTTCAAAGTAAATTTCAAAAGTTTTATTTGATTAAATCGTTTAAAAAACATGGAGGTTGAATTATGACTATAAATTGTATGTTAATCTCAATTCATTTTAATAAAAATTAAATTATTGTAGCAATTGTATGTTATACATTATTCTGTTTAACACACTATAATACTTAAAAGTATTTTAAGGTTGGATGATAGAGATTTTATGTGCCACCCCAGAGTAACTGCTGGCCCCTGCCTGGCCACCCCTATGAAAAATCCCTTGCTCTGCCACTGATTAGCAAAACACAAAAAATACATTATATTATAAATCTTTACCCGGACAAGTGACTTTTGTGCATGGACAAGTGAAACACAAATTTACTTGTCCGAAGGATGTCAAGCCCTGATAAACATATTACAACAATTTACGATTAACTAAGAATAATAGTAAACTTCATTATTGTTAATATTGTGACTCTTGATGAGTCTTGATGACGTATGCAGCTTAGAAATGCGACCTCCGGAAGGCTGCAGACTTAGGATTGAGAAACGGCCTCTGTATCATCGTTTGTTTCAAAGGTTTCGTGTGTTTAAAGTTTTAAGGTTGACCAGTTTGATTAAAATAAATAGCACCTGTACTTTTTTGTACAATTACTTCTATTTATTAGTGTCAACCTTCTATTGTTCATGTTTAACAGCTAACAAAGTTACTCATCTACAGGGGTCTAAAATTAGAAAAAGAGACCTTTAAGACACTTTATTATAACTAATGGTCCAGTGTAGCACATTTTACAGATATTTGTATTAAAAAAATACTCTGGTAAAAATAGAAGTACTGATTTAACTTCTTTACTCAAGTAAAAGTATTAAAGTACAGGCTTGGAAATTTACTTAAAGTATCAAATTAAAAGTAGCCATGCCTTTATTTCTTTATAAGCCAGTGCCTACATTTTATTTGGATTTTGGCAAAATAGGCCTTCTTTTGACATGAACATTTGCATGTTGCACATTTAGCTGTTAAAGTTGTGTAAAAATGCGAAAAACAAAAATAAGTTAAAACATATTTTTTATCATGGTTGTTGATATAGAGAGAGGTGGTGATGGAGCAGTGGACAAGACACGTGCTTTTGATTCCCACTGTTACACATCCACCAAATAAGTTGTTATGTGTCATACTGTACAAAAAAGTTGCATGTTGCACATCTAGCTGTAAAATAAATTAAAATGTGTTTTTTATTTCAAATAAGTTGTTATGGGTCCTACTTTACTATCCGTATAGATCCGCCACCAGTTTGATTGGCGTGTGTGTGGGGGGGTCTCAATATATTTTCCTGCTTTTTTGTCCTTAGCCAATCACATGCCTGTTTTTTTCTCTCTTTCTCTCTCTCTCTCCACTAAATGGTGCTGTCATGGTTGGATAGTGCAGATTAAGGGGTGGTATTATTATAATTAGATAACAGAGACAAAACATGTCACTTTACACTTTGTAACACTTTGTACACTTTGTTACACTAACATGTCACATGTCACTTTGTGAACTGAGCACAACTCGCTGAGGGTGGAAACTATGGTAAAAGTCCCCTTCCTGCTTCGCTACTGTTCGGACGCTTTTACTTGCGCTCTGTGCTTTGCGCTTTTGCTTTTTCGCTTTTATCTTTTGATTCAACTACCAGCAGTTCAGCACAGTGCTCAAACTAAACAATTGGGCACTCACACTAAAACTGAAAATTCCTGGAACTATATTGATATTTGGAACATTCAACAACTTGGGGATTTTGTCAAAGCGGTCTAGGAGTCTGCTATTGCCGGCAGCTGACAATCCTAAAACAGGACAACACAGCTGCCCACACTCAAACAGAAGAAAAGAAGAAAGAATGCCTTCTTCTGGATATAAATCCACCTGCTGCTCAAATTGCCACAGACTTTTACAAAAGATTGCAGTTCTCGAAACAAAGTTACTTTTGGCGCTGCCGACCCTGCCAGAACATACAGCGGAGCTTCATCGTGGTCCTTCTCAACATAAAGCTGGTGAGTCCTGTGAACCTAATGCTTTTAAACAGGTCATAGTGAGCTCAGAGAAACCTAAAGAAATTGAGGACACAAACCGATGGCATAAACAGGGTGCGAGACCCAAAAGTGCTCAAGACATTAGACTGTCACGAGTGTCACAAATTGCTGCATTAGCATCATCTACCCCAGATATGGGTACAACTTGAGTAGCCAATATTGGTATTCTACCACCCCCTGTACGGCTTGAAAATAGATTTGAAGCACTAATGAGTTTGGGTGAAGAATCCCCAAATGTTAATGGACACAGATCACGTCAGCCTGTAGCTTACAGAGCTAACAGACGCTCAACATCATATAGGCAGCGGCGCTCCACTCAGACAGCAGCCGAGCCAAACACGCTGATAGTGGGTGACAATATTATCAGAAACTTTGAAAGCAAGGCTACCCGTACATACTGTTTTCCTCGGGCAACGGTTTCTGATGTTAACAAGGAACTTTGCAACATTCTGATGAAACATAAGTCTGTCAGTCGGATTGTCATACATGTGGGAAAGAATGATATTCGAAAAGAGCAGTCTGAGCTCCTTAAGGGGGATTTCAATGAACTTTTTGAAACACTTACAAGACTGAAAGTTCAATTTTTCATCAGTGGACCTCTTCCAGCCCGAGGAACAAATATGTTTTCTCGTCTACTAAGCTTAAATTCATGGCTGCAAAAAACCTGCACCATGAGAGGACTGAATTTCATTGACAATTTCAATATCTTCTGGAGTCAAAGGCAACTTTTTAACACAGATGGTATCCACCCAAACAAACTAGGTGCTAGGTTGCTTAAAGACAATATCTTTTTCTCCATGCATCATCCATCAGCTGAGTGTGCCAGTCCACTTCTGAACAGCGGAAATGACCACAGGATTTTACACCAGCATCTGGATGGACATTCAGATGACAAGGATAAAACTCAGCAGTCACAACTACTGTTCACAGACACAGCTCAGGCTGAGCCCTGCCCACAGACCTCGCTACAGCTGGATTGTGAATCAACACCCAAGGACGTTTCTGTTGATAATGACCAGAGGAATGATAACACTCCCTCCCAGCCTTCAGGAACACCAGAATCACAGCTGATGTCGTCACACTCTCTCTCCCTCTCTCCAACATCACCACTTCTGGGCTTTTCAGAGAAAATGGAAAAACTGGTATCTGCTGGAACAAAGCTCTCCCACTCTATTGCTGCGAGTCCCCAAATATCAAACAAGAAACGGCGGGCTCCTCAACCACCAAAGCCTTCGGGCCCAGCCCGCCCTCCCCCTCCATCTCAGAGAGCACTCCGACCTCTACCTCAACGTCAGGAATCACACCAGCCCTCATCTGCGAACAGCACTGGTAACTGATGTGTGTTGGGTTCCCGCTACGTCAGCAGTAACAATCAAAAATATTTTAAGAACAAGCGGGCGCCCGATGTCCCTTTAGCTTTCCCTATCTCTGTCCTGACATGTGATAGAAAGACGAAGGCCCTCTCCAACCGCACAGCAATTCAATCTAATCTACTTCCTATTTTACGTCATTCTGGGATTGATACAGTGCCAAAACCAGTTACTGTTAAGTTAGCACTTCTGAACATCCGTTCACTAAAGAACAAATCCTTTTTAGTTAATGATCTTATCACCACTAACAACCTGGACTTTATGTTTCTAAATGAAACTTGGTTAGATGACAGCTGCAGTGCTACAGTCCTCAATGAATCAGCCCCACCCAACTTTACTTTTATAAGTGTATGTAGAGCTGTTAGAAGAGGTGGAGGAATAGCTGCTTTATTCAAAGATGCCTTTCAATGCAAGCAAGTGTTACTTGGTGATTACCAGTCTTTTGAATATTTGTGTATTGCTCTAAAAGGTACACCACGCATTCTGTTTACAATTATTTATAGACCTCCCAAATACACCTCAGCATTTGTTGATGAATTCACAGAACTTTTATCAACAATTTCCTCTGAATTTGATTATTTTGTTATTGCTGGAGATTTCAATATTCATATAGACATTTCAGAAAACAATACTGCGATTGAACTGTTAAATGTTTTAAACACTTTTGATCTGACCCAGCACGTGCAAGGTCCTACACACAATCGGGGACACACTCTTGATCTGCTCATTAGCAAGGGTCTAAACATTTCATCCACTGTAATCAAGGATGAAGCGCTATCCGACCATTTCTGTGTTTACTTTGATTTATTGATCTGTCCTGCCACTGATGCTAGATCTGTCTATATCAAAAAAAGGTTCATAAATGAGAACACCAGTGAGGTATTTATGAATGCTATGTCAATGTTGCCAAACATATCGGCAGACTCTGTTGATGTTCTCCTTGAAAACTTTAACATAAAAGTTAAAGATGCTATTGATGATATAGCTCCAGTTAAGGTCAGGGTGATCACTGGCAGACGTAGAGCACCCTGGAGAAACACAACAGCAGTACTGCACATGAAAAGAACTTGCAGAAAAGCTGAACGTATGTGGCGGAAAACAAAACTTGAAGTACATTATAGCATCTATAAGGACAGTCTTCGTGCTTTCAATGTAGAACTAGGCACAGCTAGACAGACCTTCTTCTCCAATATTATAAATAACAACATAAACCACACTCGCACTCTTTTTGCTACTGTAGAGAGACTAACAAACCCCCCAAATCAAGTTCCTAGTGAAATGCTCTCTGACAACAAATGCAATGAGTTTGCTAAGTTTTTCTCTGAGAAGATCAGTAATATCAGAATGGCAATCAATACGACCTCAAATTGTACTGTGGTCAGTCAGATATCATTGCAACAACCTCAGAAATTAGCCATTCTCTCAGAATTTGACATAATTAATATAAAAACCTTGGAAGAAACAGTACAACATCTTAAAGCATCAACTTGCAGCCTTGACACTCTCCCCACATCTTTTCTCAAAAAGGTACTTAACTGTTTAGAAACTGACCTCTTAAAAATAGTAAATACCTCTCTGATCACAGGCACTTTTCCAGAGTCATTAAAAATAGCAGTTGTTAAGCCTCTCCTAAAAAAGAGGAACCTAGACAAAACCATACTTAGCAACTACAGACCTATCTCAAATCTTCCGTTTATAAGCAAGATCGTTGAAAAGGTTGTTTTCAATCAGCTGAACAAATTCTTAAACTCAAATGGCTATCTGGACAACTTTCAATCTGGTTTCCGTCAGCATCACAGCACAGAGACAGTGCTCATAAAGATAATAAATGATATTCGCTTAAACTCTGATTCAGGTAAAATATCAGTGCTGGTGTTACTAGATCTTAGTGCTGGCTTTGACACAGTAGATCACATCATACTCTTACATAGACTGGAAAACTGGGTAGGGCTCTCTGGGATGGTTCTCAAATGGTTTAAAACATACCTACAAGGAAGAGGTTACTATGTGAACATAGGTAACCATAAATCTGAGTGGACATCCATGACATGTGGAGTCCCACAGGGTTCAATTCTTGCACCGCTTCTGTTTAATTTGTATATGCTCCCACTTGGTCAAATAATGAAAAAGAACCAAATTGCTTACCACAGCTATGCAGATGACACCCAGATATACTTAGCCCTGTCACCTAATGACTACAGCCCCATTGACTCTCTATGTAAATGCATTGATGAAATTAACTGTTGGATGCGTCAAAACTTCCTCCAGTTAAACAAAGACAAAACCGAAGTCATTGTATTTGGAAATAAAGATGAAACTCTCAAAGTTAACACATACCTTGACTCTAGGGGTCTAAAGACACAAAATAAAGTCAGAAATCTTGGTGTAATTTTAGAGTCTGACCTTAATTTCATTAGTCACGTGAAAGCGATAAGCAAATCAGCTTACTACCATCTCAGAAATATTGCCAGAATTAGATGTTTTGTCTCAAGACAGGACTTAGAGAAACTTGTTCATGCTTTCATCACCAGCAGGGTGGATTACTGCAATGGACTCCTTACTGGGATCCCCAAAAAGACCATTAGACAGCTGCAGCTCATACAGAACGCTGCTGCCAGAATTCTGACCAGAACCAAAAAATCTGAGCACATCACTCCAGTCCTCAGGTCCTTACACTGGCTTCCTGTTACATTTAGAATAGACTTTAAAGTATTGTTACTCGTTTATAAATCACTTCATGGCTTAGGACCCAAATACATGACAGATATGCTAACTGAATATAAACCTAACAGATTACTCAGATCATTAGGATCCGGTCAGTTAGAAATACCAAGGGTTCACTCAAAACAAGGTGCGTCAGCATTTAGCTTTTATGCCACCTCTAGCTGGAATCAACTTCCAGAAGAGATCAGATGTGCTTCAACAGTAAACACTTTTAAATCTAGATTAAAAACACATCTGTTTAACTCTGCATTTACTGAATGAGCACTGTGCTGCTTCACACTGACTGCACCTTTAACTCAAGTCACTTTTACTCCTGTTTTATTCTTTTTAACATTTTAAACTGTTTTATTAAAATCACATTTATTTTCTTTAATTGTTATTTTAAATTCTCATGTATCTTTGTCTTTATTGTGATCTTATCGTGTAAATCTTATTTTTACTTTTTCTTTTTCTTTTTTATATATTGTTTTCTCATTTCTGTGTAAAGCACTTTGAATGACCTCTGTGTATGAAATGTGCTATACAAATAAACTTGCCTTGCCTTGCCTTGCCTACTTTCAGTTCACTTTCTTGTATTATCATGGTCAGTGTTGGGTTACGTAATAATTATTACGTAATAATATTACTTTTCTGAAGTAACGAGTTAAGTAACGCATTACTTTTTAAATGTACACATAAATATTTGAGTTACTTTTTAAAAAAAGTAATGCACGTTACTTTTTTAGTTGAATTAATTTGAATAAAAAATGATGTACTGAATTAAACTAAACGTAGTTACATCATGCTCTCTATGCGCACACGCCTGTGTGGGAACAGTTTGAGTCACAAACTGAGATGGCAGGCAAGAGCTGGACATTTTTGTGATGAAATATGCACTTTCTGAATGCAGATCTTTCAGTCATAAAAAACACCTGCAAGGCCTGAAAGAGATCAAGCCTCAGCCAAGAAAAAGTAACACAAAAGTAACTAAAAAGTAACGTAAGCATTACTTTCCATGAAAAGTAACTTTTTTGGGAGTAACTTAATATTGTAATGCATTACTTTTAAAAGAAACTTTCCCCAAAACTGATCATGGTACCATTGGAGTAATGCATTACAATACTGAGTACTAAACAAAGTAATAAGAAAATTATTACAATTTCAAAAGTTTGGACATACTTGGCTGAATTCTTCATTAGATTGAATATGAGAGTTGCCCATAGTGTGCATAGCTGTAATATACTACTACTAATGTAGTTTACGCATAATATTTCTGGGTTGCTACATAAAAGTATCATGCTGGCATTTGTTATACTTTTATGTTTTGATTATTACAGTATATCCAGTGTTGGGAACGTTACTTTAAAAAAGTAATTAGTTATAGTTACTAATTACTTCTCACAAATAGTAACTGAGTTAGTAACTCCGTTACATTATTATAAAAGTAATTAATTACCAGGAAAAGTAATTACTGCGTTACTTAAAAAAAATAATATTTCAAATAACTTGAATGCCCCTTACAAAATTAAATATGTTAAATTAATAAAATGAATACTAAAAGGAAATCACTAATTTTGTGGCAGCATGTGACGATGTGAGGTGCTTTATTAGATCAGAATTACTTGCCACAGACGTGGAGAGACTTTTTCTTCATGGGCATAAGTTGCACATTACACAAACATTCCTGCCTTTCACCTCAACAATGTAAAAGTAGTGCTTTATACTTCGTGTTTGCGACCGCTACCTTTGAGCTTGTTGTACTTGCCATCGCCCTGTCGCCGGTGTTTTCGGAGTGATTGATGCGCGATGACCGGGCTGCATGTCAGTGCTTTGAGATGGGGCACAGTCAGCATCAGCACCGCTGCTCGTTGAGAAGAGAAAACGACGCGTATTTTCATGTCAGTCTACAAAAGTCTCCAACCACGCCAGAAAAGATAGCTAGATTTGTCCTATAAAGTCGCTAAAGTGATAGAAAGTTGCTAAATCTAGCGACAAAGTGACCAAGTTGCTCAGACTTTTTAACACTGCTGCTCGCTCCTCGGACTTGGATTGCCGTGTGGGCGGGCCTTTTTGTGAACTCTGCCTCTGGTTGGCTACCGATGGAAATTAAGCCAATCATCATTCGTTATGTTTCTCACAACACACACAAGAGAAAAACAGTGTTTGGCTGAGAGAGTGAGCATATGTGGCTGAAAATCACTACAGTAAGATCAATTTTAGTAACGCGTCGCATTTTAATGTCAGTAACGATAACGGCGTTATAACGAGGGAAACGTCTCGGTTACGGATGTAACCCTCGTTCCCTGAAGGAGGGAACGGAGACGTCACGTCGTGACCGACGAATTGGGAACTCGCTTAGAGAGACCAATCTGCTTCGAATACTACTAAAACGGCAATGAACTTGGCATTGAGATATTTGCATAATGCTGGCGCCGCCCCGCCAGGTGCGTATATAAGCAGCAGGTGCAAATAAGGAAATTAGCTTCTTTTTCGCTGAGAAAGCCGGAAAGTGTGACCGGCCGTAACAGCAGGTGGCAGCACCTGTGGCGACGGGACGTGACGTCTCCGTTCCCTCCTTCAGGGAACGAGGGTTACATCCGTAACCGAGACGTTCCCTTTCAGTCGGTCACTACGACGTCACGTCGTGACCGACGAATTGGGAATCCCTATCAAAACGCCACTAGGGGCTGACCTCTTCCAGTGACTGCGTAAAAGCCCTCCGGTTCCACTTAAGGAGGAGGAGGTAGGTTTTAAGGCAGAAGGCCGGGCACTAGATGTTCCTTTAACCCCACAGAAGTGCCAGCGACTGGGAAGCGCCCTACCTGAGCGGGATAGGAACGCTGCGGAAGCCACCACCCGTCTTAAGGGCTAATGGTGGGCGAAAGTCAACCGTAGTTGAGGAATAAAGACAGCCGTGGCTGTGTAAGCAAAGCAGTGCTCTGCTAAGGGAAACGTGGGCTGGTAGGATTAACCCCACGGAAAAATACTCACAAAGGAACCCGGTGGGACACAATGTGGAGCCCGAGCCAGACACGTAGGTTCGCGAGGATACAGCTAGTGAAAGGCTGACAGCCAATGCTCCGCAAGTGTTACTTGGTGATTACCAGTCTTTTGAATATTTGTGTATTGCTCTAAAAGGTACACCACGCATTCTGTTTACAATTATTTATAGACCTCCCAAATACACCTCAGCATTTGTTGATGAATTCACAGAACTTTTATCAACAATTTCCTCTGAATTTGATTATTTTGTTATTGCTGGAGATTTCAATATTCATATAGACATTTCAGAAAACAATACTGCGATTGAACTGTTAAATGTTTTAAACACTTTTGATCTGACCCAGCACGTGCAAGGTCCTACACACAATCGGGGACACACTCTTGATCTGCTCATTAGCAAGGGTCTAAACATTTCATCCACTGTAATCAAGGATGAAGCGCTATCCGACCATTTCTGTGTTTACTTTGATTTATTGATCTGTCCTGCCACTGATGCTAGATCTGTCTATATCAAAAAAAGGTTCATAAATGAGAACACCAGTGAGGTATTTATGAATGCTATGTCAATGTTGCCAAACATATCGGCAGACTCTGTTGATGTTCTCCTTGAAAACTTTAACATAAAAGTTAAAGATGCTATTGATGATATAGCTCCAGTTAAGGTCAGGGTGATCACTGGCAGACGTAGAGCACCCTGGAGAAACACAACAGCAGTACTGCACATGAAAAGAACTTGCAGAAAAGCTGAACGTATGTGGCGGAAAACAAAACTTGAAGTACATTATAGCATCTATAAGGACAGTCTTCGTGCTTTCAATGTAGAACTAGGCACAGCTAGACAGACCTTCTTCTCCAATATTATAAATAACAACATAAACCACACTCGCACTCTTTTTGCTACTGTAGAGAGACTAACAAACCCCCCAAATCAAGTTCCTAGTGAAATGCTCTCTGACAACAAATGCAATGAGTTTGCTAAGTTTTTCTCTGAGAAGATCAGTAATATCAGAATGGCAATCAATACGACCTCAAATTGTACTGTGGTCAGTCAGATATCATTGCAACAACCTCAGAAATTAGCCATTCTCTCAGAATTTGACATAATTAATATAAAAACCTTGGAAGAAACAGTACAACATCTTAAAGCATCAACTTGCAGCCTTGACACTCTCCCCACATCTTTTCTCAAAAAGGTACTTAACTGTTTAGAAACTGACCTCTTAAAAATAGTAAATACCTCTCTGATCACAGGCACTTTTCCAGAGTCATTAAAAATAGCAGTTGTTAAGCCTCTCCTAAAAAAGAGGAACCTAGACAAAACCATACTTAGCAACTACAGACCTATCTCAAATCTTCCGTTTATAAGCAAGATCGTTGAAAAGGTTGTTTTCAATCAGCTGAACAAATTCTTAAACTCAAATGGCTATCTGGACAACTTTCAATCTGGTTTCCGTCAGCATCACAGCACAGAGACAGTGCTCATAAAGATAATAAATGATATTCGCTTAAACTCTGATTCAGGTAAAATATCAGTGCTGGTGTTACTAGATCTTAGTGCTGGCTTTGACACAGTAGATCACATCATACTCTTACATAGACTGGAAAACTGGGTAGGGCTCTCTGGGATGGTTCTCAAATGGTTTAAAACATACCTACAAGGAAGAGGTTACTATGTGAACATAGGTAACCATAAATCTGAGTGGACATCCATGACATGTGGAGTCCCACAGGGTTCAATTCTTGCACCGCTTCTGTTTAATTTGTATATGCTCCCACTTGGTCAAATAATGAAAAAGAACCAAATTGCTTACCACAGCTATGCAGATGACACCCAGATATACTTAGCCCTGTCACCTAATGACTACAGCCCCATTGACTCTCTATGTAAATGCATTGATGAAATTAACTGTTGGATGCGTCAAAACTTCCTCCAGTTAAACAAAGACAAAACCGAAGTCATTGTATTTGGAAATAAAGATGAAACTCTCAAAGTTAACACATACCTTGACTCTAGGGGTCTAAAGACACAAAATAAAGTCAGAAATCTTGGTGTAATTTTAGAGTCTGACCTTAATTTCATTAGTCACGTGAAAGCGATAAGCAAATCAGCTTACTACCATCTCAGAAATATTGCCAGAATTAGATGTTTTGTCTCAAGACAGGACTTAGAGAAACTTGTTCATGCTTTCATCACCAGCAGGGTGGATTACTGCAATGGACTCCTTACTGGGATCCCCAAAAAGACCATTAGACAGCTGCAGCTCATACAGAACGCTGCTGCCAGAATTCTGACCAGAACCAAAAAATCTGAGCACATCACTCCAGTCCTCAGGTCCTTACACTGGCTTCCTGTTACATTTAGAATAGACTTTAAAGTATTGTTACTCGTTTATAAATCACTTCATGGCTTAGGACCCAAATACATGACAGATATGCTAACTGAATATAAACCTAACAGATTACTCAGATCATTAGGATCCGGTCAGTTAGAAATACCAAGGGTTCACTCAAAACAAGGTGCGTCAGCATTTAGCTTTTATGCCACCTCTAGCTGGAATCAACTTCCAGAAGAGATCAGATGTGCTTCAACAGTAAACACTTTTAAATCTAGATTAAAAACACATCTGTTTAACTCTGCATTTACTGAATGAGCACTGTGCTGCTTCACACTGACTGCACCTTTAACTCAAGTCACTTTTACTCCTGTTTTATTCTTTTTAACATTTTAAACTGTTTTATTAAAATCACATTTATTTTCTTTAATTGTTATTTTAAATTCTCATGTATCTTTGTCTTTATTGTGATCTTATCGTGTAAATCTTATTTTTACTTTTTCTTTTTCTTTTTTATATATTGTTTTCTCATTTCTGTGTAAAGCACTTTGAATGACCTCTGTGTATGAAATGTGCTATACAAATAAACTTGCCTTGCCTTGCCTTGCCTACTTTCAGTTCACTTTCTTGTATTATCATGGTCAGTGTTGGGTTACGTAATAATTATTACGTAATAATATTACTTTTCTGAAGTAACGAGTTAAGTAACGCATTACTTTTTAAATGTACACATAAATATTTGAGTTACTTTTTAAAAAAAGTAATGCACGTTACTTTTTTAGTTGAATTAATTTGAATAAAAAATGATGTACTGAATTAAACTAAACGTAGTTACATCATGCTCTCTATGCGCACACGCCTGTGTGGGAACAGTTTGAGTCACAAACTGAGATGGCAGGCAAGAGCTGGACATTTTTGTGATGAAATATGCACTTTCTGAATGCAGATCTTTCAGTCATAAAAAACACCTGCAAGGCCTGAAAGAGATCAAGCCTCAGCCAAGAAAAAGTAACACAAAAGTAACTAAAAAGTAACGTAAGCATTACTTTCCATGAAAAGTAACTTTTTTGGGAGTAACTTAATATTGTAATGCATTACTTTTAAAAGAAACTTTCCCCAAAACTGATCATGGTACCATTGGAGTAATGCATTACAATACTGAGTACTAAACAAAGTAATAAGAAAATTATTACAATTTCAAAAGTTTGGACATACTTGGCTGAATTCTTCATTAGATTGAATATGAGAGTTGCCCATAGTGTGCATAGCTGTAATATACTACTACTAATGTAGTTTACGCATAATATTTCTGGGTTGCTACATAAAAGTATCATGCTGGCATTTGTTATACTTTTATGTTTTGATTATTACAGTATATCCAGTGTTGGGAACGTTACTTTAAAAAAGTAATTAGTTATAGTTACTAATTACTTCTCACAAATAGTAACTGAGTTAGTAACTCCGTTACATTATTATAAAAGTAATTAATTACCAGGAAAAGTAATTACTGCGTTACTTAAAAAAAATAATATTTCAAATAACTTGAATGCCCCTTACAAAATTAAATATGTTAAATTAATAAAATGAATACTAAAAGGAAATCACTAATTTTGTGGCAGCATGTGACGATGTGAGGTGCTTTATTAGATCAGAATTACTTGCCACAGACGTGGAGAGACTTTTTCTTCATGGGCATAAGTTGCACATTACACAAACATTCCTGCCTTTCACCTCAACAATGTAAAAGTAGTGCTTTATACTTCGTGTTTGCGACCGCTACCTTTGAGCTTGTTGTACTTGCCATCGCCCTGTCGCCGGTGTTTTCGGAGTGATTGATGCGCGATGACCGGGCTGCATGTCAGTGCTTTGAGATGGGGCACAGTCAGCATCAGCACCGCTGCTCGTTGAGAAGAGAAAACGACGCGTATTTTCATGTCAGTCTACAAAAGTCTCCAACCACGCCAGAAAAGATAGCTAGATTTGTCCTATAAAGTCGCTAAAGTGATAGAAAGTTGCTAAATCTAGCGACAAAGTGACCAAGTTGCTCAGACTTTTTAACACTGCTGCTCGCTCCTCGGACTTGGATTGCCGTGTGGGCGGGCCTTTTTGTGAACTCTGCCTCTGGTTGGCTACCGATGGAAATTAAGCCAATCATCATTCGTTATGTTTCTCACAACACACACAAGAGAAAAACAGTGTTTGGCTGAGAGAGTGAGCATATGTGGCTGAAAATCACTACAGTAAGATCAATTTTAGTAACGCGTCGCATTTTAATGTCAGTAACGATAACGGCGTTATAACGAGGGAAACGTCTCGGTTACGGATGTAACCCTCGTTCCCTGAAGGAGGGAACGGAGACGTCACGTCGTGACCGACGAATTGGGAACTCGCTTAGAGAGACCAATCTGCTTCGAATACTACTAAAACGGCAATGAACTTGGCATTGAGATATTTGCATAATGCTGGCGCCGCCCCGCCAGGTGCGTATATAAGCAGCAGGTGCAAATAAGGAAATTAGCTTCTTTTTCGCTGAGAAAGCCGGAAAGTGTGACCGGCCGTAACAGCAGGTGGCAGCACCTGTGGCGACGGGACGTGACGTCTCCGTTCCCTCCTTCAGGGAACGAGGGTTACATCCGTAACCGAGACGTTCCCTTTCAGTCGGTCACTACGACGTCACGTCGTGACCGACGAATTGGGAATCCCTATCAAAACGCCACTAGGGGCTGACCTCTTCCAGTGACTGCGTAAAAGCCCTCCGGTTCCACTTAAGGAGGAGGAGGTAGGTTTTAAGGCAGAAGGCCGGGCACTAGATGTTCCTTTAACCCCACAGAAGTGCCAGCGACTGGGAAGCGCCCTACCTGAGCGGGATAGGAACGCTGCGGAAGCCACCACCCGTCTTAAGGGCTAATGGTGGGCGAAACTCAACCGTAGTTGAGGAATAAAGACAGCCGTGGCTGTGTAAGCAAAGCAGTGCTCTGCTAAGGGAAACGTGGGCTGGTAGGATTAACCCCACGGAAAAATACTCACAAAGGAACCCGGTGGGACACAATGTGGAGCCCGAGCCAGACACGTAGGTTCGCGAGGATACAGCTAGTGAAAGGCTGACAGCCAATGCTCCGCAACAAAGGCTGCCAAGGCAGCGGAGGAAGAACAATTCAAACCATTACGCATTTTTGTTCTGAAGGCCTTCCATACTGACACAGTTATGAAGCATCAGTTGGAGGCTGCAAGCCGACCTGCGAGACTGTTCTCCGTGCCCTCCCTGGTGAGGAAAGAACACGAGAGGATACAGGCTCGATACGAACACTGTAAAATCTAATGAACGTATTAGGTGTCGCCCAACCAGCAGCTCTACAGATGTCTGTTAGCGAGGAACCACGAGCTAGAGCCCAAGATGAGGCAACGCTCCGTGTGGAGTGCGCTCTCAAATTAAAGGGGCAAGGAATACCCTGAAGATTATAAGCCAGGGCGATAGTATCAACTATCCAATGAGACATCCTCTGCTTAGTGACAGCTTTCCCTTTCTGCTGGCCACCATAACAAACAAAGAGCTGGTCTGAGGTCCTGAGGCTTTGCGTGCGATCCACGTAGAGTCGCAGTGCGCGTACGGGGCACAACAAAGCCATGGTTGGGTCTGCGTCCTCCGGAGGCAGCGCTTGCAAGCTCACCACTTGATCTCTGAAAGGAGTAGTGGGAACTTTGGGCACGTAGCCTGGTCTGGGCCTCAATGTTACGCTTGAGGCAGCAGGACCAAACTGAAGGCACGAATCGTCAACAGAGAATGCATGTAAATCCCCTACTCTCTTCACTGAGGCCAATGCTAGCAGGGTCAGAGCTTTCATTGATAAAAGCTTCAGACTCACAGACTGCAAAGGCTCGAACGGGGGGGCCTGAAGGGCTTTCAGCACCATGGACAGGTCCCAGGGAGGAATAGAAGGAGGACGCGAGGGGTTTAGCCTACGAGCGCCTCTTAAAAATCTAATAACCAAATCATGCTGGCCAACTGATCTGCCGTTAATAAGTGAGTGATGAGCAGAAATAGCAGCGATATCAACTTTAATGGTGGAGGGTGACAGCCTACCGTCTAACCTATGTTGAAGATATAAAAGCACGATGTTAATAGGGCATTCTCTGGGGTCCTCGCGTTGCGAAGAGCACCAGGTGACGAAAAGGTTCCATTTAAACGCGTAAGCCCGTCTCGTAGACGGAGCTCGTGCCGCGTTGATTGTGTTAGATACCGCTTGCGGTAAATCACCTAAACCTTGCGCGCGCTCAACGACCACACATGGAGATCCCACAGGTCGGGGCGCGGGTGCCATAATGTGCCCCCTCCTTGAGAAAGAAGGTCCTTCCTCAGGGGAATCCGCCAGGGAGGGGCTGTCGCGAGGAGCATTAACTCTGGAAACCAATTCTTGCTCGTCCAATATGGGGCGATCAGTAAAAGGCTCTCCTCGTCCTGCCTGACTTTGCACAGTGTCTGTGCGATTAAGCTCACTGGGGGGAATGCGTATTTGCGCATCCCCCGAGGCCAGCTGTGTGCCAATGCGTCCACGCCGAGGCTGCCCTCGGTTAGTGAATAAAATAGGCGACAGTGGGTATCGTCCGGCGACGCAAACAGGTCTATCTGCGCACGACCGAACTTCTTCCAAATTAGCTGGACCGTCTGGGGGTGGAGTCGCCATTCGCCGGGGCGCGCAGCTCGAGAAAGCGCGTCCGCTGCTGTATTGAGCGAGCCCGGAATGTGAATGGCACGAAGGGACCTCAGATGCTTCTGACTCCAAAGGAGGAGATGACGAGCGAGATGCGACAGGTGACGGGAGCGCAAACCGCCTTGACGGTTGATATACGCAACGGTCGCAGTGTTGTCGGTGCGTACTAGTACATCCTTCCCTCGCAGCTCCGTAGCGAAGCGTACAAGTCCCAGATATACTGCCCACAACTCTCGGCAATTGATATGCCAGTGCAACTGGGGTGCTGTCCACACCCCCGAAGCCGTAAGCTCGTCGTACGTGGCACCCCAGCCCGTGTCGGACGCATCTGTATGTACAACAGCATGCCGAGCGATCTGTCTCATGGACACACCGGACCTGAGAAACGCGGGGTCCGACCACGGGGGGAATGTTAGGCGACACGCAGGTGTAATGGTTACACGATGGATGCCGGCGCGCCACGCTCTCCTCGGGACTCGATCGTGAAGCCAACGCTGAAGCGGTCTCATATGGAGCAGCCCGAGCGGTGTCACGGCCGCTGCTGCTGCCATATGCCCCAGGAGCTTTTGAAATTGTTTCAGCGGGACCGCATTCTTCCCTCGGAATGAACCGAGGCAAGTCAGAATTGACTGGACGCGCTCTTCTGTCAAACGCGCCGATAAATCGATCGAGTCCAGTTCCATCCCGAGAAAAGAGATCCTCTGCGTGGGGCAGAGTTTGCTCTTTTCCCAGTTGACCCGAAGACCCAAACGGGCGAGATGCCGAAGCGTTAAATCTCTGTGTTCGCAAAGCGTCCGTCGAGAATGCGCTATTATAAGCCAATCGTCGAGGTAAGCCAATATGCGAACGCCGCTCTCTCTGAGGGGTTTTAACGCCGCCTCCACTACTTTCGTGAACACACGGGGAGAGAGGGATAGCCCGAACGGTAAAACTTTGTACTGGTATGCCCGTCCCTCGAATGCAAACCGGAGAAACGGTCTGTGACGAGGGAGAATGGACACATGAAAGTACGCGTCTTTCAGGTCTATAGCCGCAAACCAATCTTGGGGGCGAATTGAATTGAATATTTGCTTCGGTGTTATCATCCTGAAAGACCTCCTCTGCAGAGATTTGTTCAGAACGCGCAAATCCAAGATCGGTCGTAACCCCCCGCCCTTTTTGGGTACTATAAAATACGGGCTGTAGAAGCCCGATCTCATCTCGGTTGGAGGGACCGGCTCGATCGCGTCCTTCGCCAGCAGGACTTCGACCTCTGCACGCAGTACATGTGCATCGGACGCTTTCACCGTGGTGAAACGAATGCCCGAGAATTTGGGTGTGTGCCGGTTGAATTGTATTTCGTAACCGAGGCGGACAGTGCGTAAAACCCAACGAGACGGGCTGGGAAGCTGAAGCCAAGCCCCCAGGGACCGTACGAGGGGAATTAACGGCACTACCGGGGTACCCGCGGGGGGGCGGCGGAGCGGGACAGGTGGTACTGCCGGTACGTCTGCTGGGACAGCATAAGTATCTACAGTATGTGTGTGTGTGACACTGACCTGAGCCCGCTGAGGGTGACGGTCGTCTGGTCTCCTCAGAGGAGAGCACAGACTCAGATGAGGGTGCTGGTGGTCCCGTCTCCTCAGCGGAGAGCTGGAACTCCTCAGAACACCCGCTGGCGATAGAGGAGAGGGAGGAAGAGCATGTGAATGCCCGCTCACATCTCTCTCGATCCTCTGAAGACCTGGAGAAGGAATAGGAATGCACTCTTTTTGTGGTTTTGTGGGTGCCGGCTGAGAAGCCGGCGGAACAAAAACAAAACGAAACCAAGGATTCTCCATCCGGCCCTCTACCGGTGGAGGGAGCGATGCCGTCACCGTCTCCCGAAGAGTGATCCCATCCGATTCCAGGTCGCCCGTCTCAGGGCCGCTTCGATTTCCGTTTACCACGGGAAGCGGGTGGGGCGGGCGGGGCGGGTTGCCGATGGCTGTTCCCCCTCCGTGGCCTGGAAGATGTTCTAGTGGGGGGGGTGGAGGCAGCCGCCGCAGGGCGCCCTCGGCGAGGAGCAGACGGGCCCGCCGGCGCTGGAGGGCGAGATGCAGGTCGCTTGCGCCGGGGCATGATCTGAGCGATCGCCTCTGTCTGCTTCTGGGCGGCGGAGAACTGCTGGGCGAAGGACTCCACCGACTCACCGAAAAGGCCAGCCTGCGACACTGGAGCGTCCAAGAACTTGTTCTTCTCCGCATCCGACATGTCAGCCAGACATAGCCATAAGTGGCGTTCCTGGACCACCATCGTGGACATGGCACGACCAATCGCCTGCGCTGTCACCTTCGTAGCGCGAAGAGCCAGGTCAGTGGCAGCCCGGAGCTCCGAAAGGACAGGCGAGTCGTGTCCTCCCTCGTGCAGATCCCTCAAGGCTTTGGCTTGGTGAACCTGCAGCAACGCCATTGCGTGCAGGGCTGAGGCCGCCTCTCCACATGCCTGGTGGGCAGCGCCCGTTAAACCGGAGGACTGTCTGCAGGCACGAGAGGGGAGGGTTGGGCGGTCCTTCCAAGAGGGAGCGTGTGCCGGACACAGCTGCATCGCGACAGCACGCTCCACGGGAGGGATCCCCGTATAACCCTTAGCGGCTCCGCTGGTGAGGGAGGTGAGGGGGGAGGGCTGAAACGGCCGTAATCTCGTGGAAAACGGCGACTTCCAGGTTCTAGTCAGCTCCTCGTGCACCTCGGGGAAGAAAGGCACCGGTGGAGAGGGTTGTGAAACCCGGGCAGCTCCAAAGAACCAATCATCCAGGCGGGACGGTTCGGGCTGAGGGGGGGGAACCCACTCTAACCCTACGGTCTCCGCCGCTCGAGCGAGCACGGCCACCATCTCTGGATCGAACTCCGGCGTCCCAACCCGACCAGAGGGAGGAAGGGCGTCGGGGTCCACGTCAGGGGGAGGAGGCCCACCCTCGGATGCTGCGGCGTCGGTGGACCCGGAGGGCGGCACGATGGATTCTAGAGACATCGTAGACCACGACGCTGAAGTCTCCATCGGCACATCAACCGGCTGTGGATGAGGAGGCTGAGAGCCTGAGGACGAATCCCCCGCTCGGCTCAGCACAGTGATGCGCAGGTCGTCCTTCGAGAGCTTCACAGCCGCACCGTGGCGGCGTTCAGCACTCGCATGACGAGGGTTGCGTTTTTCCCGGAGGAAAGACAACCGTCTGCGCAAATCCACAAGGGACATGTTCTCGCAGTGAGAACACTTACCCCCAGCGAACGCTGCCTCTGCGTGCTCGATGCCCAAACACGAAAGACAACGCTCGTGACCATCCTTCGGACCCATGTATTTGCCGCACCCAAGATCGCACGGACGAAAAGCCATCCTGAAAAGGACGCTGATGTCCGGATATACGAGAGAGTGGCTGCCTTTAACAAGGCACAAAGCTCTCTCGTATCACTCTTTTAGGGAAATTCACTCAGATGCTCAGTTGATGATGCGCACAGGGAAGGCAACGCACACACTACTCAAAACAACAAAACAGGTGTAGAGCCGTGGAATTAAGCGAGGGGTCCGCTGTGGTACTGCTAGTCCAACCAACTTCAGCAATCGAATCCCACCAGAGTAAAGTAGCTTCTCAGTAGCAGATACTGCCGGCTTTCGAAGCGATAAAAAGCTAATTTCCTTATTTGCACCTGCTGCTTATATACGCACCTGGCGGGGCGGCGCCAGCATTATGCAAATATCTCAATGCCAAGTTCATTGGCGTTTTAGTAGTATTCGAAGCAGATTGGTCTCTCTAAGCGAGTTCCCAATTCGTCGGTCACGACGTGACGTCGTAGTGACCGACTGAAAGGGAACAGTAATTTATTTGATTACTCGTTACTGAAAAAAATAACGCAGTTACGAACACCAATTACTTATAACACCGTTATTCCCATCACTGATTATATCTAAATGTGGAAAATAGAAATAAGGAAGAAGTGGGTGTTCAAACTTTCAACTGGTAGATTAAACAAAGTGAATATTTCATATAAACTCTAAAAAAAAATGCTGGCTTGTTTTCAATCCGTAATTGGGTCAAATATGGACAAACCCAACTGTTGGGTTATAAATAAACTGATGGATGGATAAATAAAATGATGGGATGTTGTTACCAAACTATGGGTTTAAGCAACCAAACATTTGGGTTGAAATTAACCCAACTGTTGGGTTTGTCCATATTTGACCCAAATTTGGATTAAAACAAACAAACAAGCAATTTTAAGAGAGATAATATTTATTTACTTGCTCTGAAAACAGGTGTAAACCTCTCTGTTACCCAACAATGACCAAACAAATTAAAAATGTAAAAGAAACATAAAGCTGAACACTTAAAAAACAATATCTGTTCTATTAAAAGGGCAACATTTTAATCTGAGTGTAATCCATTTCAAAGTCAAAAGGTGGGATAAACTAAATAACTTTGTTGAAAGAATAATATAATGTAGCTGGTACTTAACAATGCTCAGGTGTGTGCGCATGTGGGACTATGGAACTCTTAGCTGCTGTCAAACACCCAACTAAATTACTAATTAATTTACTGCTGCTAAAATATTTCTTTATTCAAGACTTTTCTCCTCTGTTGGTGACACTTTATAAATCATGACACGGGTAAAGACTAAGGGCTGAGTGACATTCAGACACTCATGGGAGAGTTAGGAGTGAAAAGGGACTTTATCTGCAGGACTTGAGCGATTAGTATGTGTGTGTTATAGAGAGAGACACAGACACAGAGGGAGAGGGAAGGGAGAAATGTGCTGGCTCTACAAAATGCCATTGCACAACCGTCCATCTTTCTCCAATAAGGTGGGACTGATGTAGTAATCACTGGGTTTTTATGGGGAGTGGTACTCCGGCACAAACGCCTATCATCTTCAGCAGAATGTATGCAGAGATTGAGATAATTAATTCATGGATGGAAATATGAGAGAAAGAAAGAAAAAAGAGAGAGAGAGAGAGAGCGAGAGAGAGAGAGACATGGATGGTTTACACGTTTACCTCACAATTTTATAACAATTACCATTAAATAAAAAATAATACACCCATTGTGTGTTATTCTAAAGTAAAAACTGGTCAAGTTGTTCAATACTACAGTATTGCCTCATTAACACATCATATACAACCAACAGACAGTAAACTATTTTTCAGGTTATAATGCGCTAAATATGTGAAAACCCTAGTAATTTTTTGAGAATTACTGTTTTCTTCATAAACTCATTGTACATAATGTAATGAAAATGCATCTTGTATCGACTGAGTAAGGTCATGTCAAAGATTGAAATCAATGTGAAATCGTTGACTGATATCAAACTTTAATGTGCAAAATCATTTATAAAGATATATAGATTATAAAACTTTAGCCTGGATTTTACATTCAGGGTTACATACTGTATTTTCCTGCTAATAACTTGTATATGCATGCATGAATTGCACCATCTCCTATTTTTAAATTCAGCATTCAGCTTTCAACATTCTTTCAACAATTCCTTCTTGGAGGGTTAAACAGAAGTCTTGGCATCATTTCAGCTTTCAAGTAGAAATGTTGAACAGATTTTGAAGTGTACAATTATTGAAGCTAAACAAATTTAATTAGCACCAAAAAATGCCCAACACATCGTTTTCATTATAAAAAATAAAGACAATAATAATAGATTTTTTCTATCAATTACATTATTTACAAAGTAAATTGAGCATTCTGATATGTTTTTGACATATACAGTACTGTGCAAAAGTCTTAGGCCACCACCACCAGACTTATTTTTTTAGATGTTTTAATGTCCAATCATATTTATTTTTCAATCTATTTTATTAAAAATACAAACAGAAATACAGAAAAACGAAGTTGAGCAGAACGAAGTATAAAAACTATTTTATTTAGAAGTAGATATTAGGATTTAATTTCATTTAGGTTTAAGAGATCCTGCAGTTTCCTTCTATCGCTCAAGTGGAAGTTTACCCTAAAAACTTAACACATCAGTTTACATTTGTATACTATATACACATATACTGTATTTTATAGATGTATTCTATTAAAGAGAGTGAGAAACAATTACAGCAGGGAAAATAAGTATTTGACACATCAGCATTTTTATCAGTAAGGGGATTTCTAAGTGGGATATTGACACAAAATTTCCACCAGATGTAGCCATCAAGCCAAATGTTGAATTCATACAAAGAAATCAGAACATTTAAGTGTACAAGTTGAGTCATAATAAATAAAGTGAAATGACACAGGGAATACGTTTTGAACACATGAAGAGAACAAGGTGCAAAATGGCATAGAAAGCCAGGAGATCACATGAAATATGTCAGTATTGAGAAAGAAACACTGCCCCCTATCAGTCCTAATTGATGGCCTATAAAGGTTTCTCATTACCCAGGAGGCACACAGGAAAGACTTCATGATGGGCAAAAGCAAATAATTCTCCCAAGATCTTCATAATCTTATTGTTGAATGGGGGAATGGTTATAGGCGCATTTCCAGAATGCTGAATGTTCCTGTGAGGACTGTGGGGGCATTATCCGGAAATGGAAAGAGCATCACTTCACCATAAACCAGCCACGATAAGGTGCTTCACGTAAGATCCCTGTCCGAGGAGTCCAAAGAATAATCAGGAGAGCCAAGAACCACTCAAAACTTCAGAAAGAAATTGCATCAGCAGGTACTGTTGTTTCAAAGAAAACTATAAGCAATGCACTGAACCACCATGGCATCCATGCATGCTTACAACGCAAGACTCCGTTGCTGAACAAAAAGCATGTTGAGGCTCGGTTAAAGTTTGCGAAAGAGCATTTGGAGGAGCCTGTGGATTATTGGTAGAAATGGAACTTTTTGGCAGTCATTCTACACACCATATTTAGAGAAGAAATGGCACTGCCCACCACCCCAAAACACCATACCAACAGTAATGTTTGAGGGTGGAAGCATCATGGTTTGGGGATGCTTGTCAGCAAAGACATCATATTATTGAAGGCAGGATGAATGGAGAAATGTACCGGGACATTCTGGATAAAAATCTGCTGCAATCTACCAAAAAGCTGAAAATTAAAATAGGATGGACAAACACAAGGCCAAGGAAACAATGAAAAGTGGTTTCAAAGAAAGAAAATCAAGCTGCTTGAATGACCCAGTCAATCACCTGACCTAAATCCCATAAAAATCTATGGAGAGAACTGAAGATCAAAGTTCATAAAAGATGCCCAAGGAACCTTCAAGATTTAAAGACCATTTATGTGGAAGAATGGGCCAGAACCACTCCTGAGCAAACGACTGGTCTCTCCATACAAGAGGCGTCTAGAAGCTGTAATCACCAACAAAGGCTTCTCTACAAAGTATTAAATAAAGTGTGTTCAATACTTATTCCCTGTGTCATCTCACTTTATTTATTATGACTCAACTTGTATACTTAAATGTTCTGATTTCTTTGTATTAATTCAAAGATTTGGCTTGATGGCTACATCTGTGGCCGGTTGCATAAACATAGCCGTGACGTTAAGACTGCGTCTTAAGAATGATTCTGACTAACTAGCAATTAGTCTTATTATTTGGATTTAAATTAGACCAATCTACCTTTCTATGTAACATACTTAAAACAGTTATGATCAGTCTTGAAGAAAAAAATTCATGACTAACTTTTAAGACTAGTCTTTAAGTTTTATGCAACCGGCTACTGGTGGAAATTTTGTGTCTATAGCCCACTTAGAAATCCCCTTACTGATAAAAATGCTGATGTGTCAAATACTTATTTTCCTTGCTGTATATATGATCACTATACAATTGCAAAAACAACAAATCTAATTCTGGCATGGTGGCCTAAGACCTTTGCACAGTACTATTTATGTATATATTTATATATATATATATATATACATACTGTATATATTCAACCCATTCTCATGAATTGCATTTAAATAGCACACCGTTGAAAAGTCGTGAAATACATACAAGTGCAATTTTACGCCAGTTCTTCCCGTTCACTTAATGCCACGCATAGCTAGACATCCTAAGCCAAACTCCATTTCTAAACCCAACTTTAAAGGTATAGCGGAGAATTTTCTCGAATTTTAGAAAAGAACCTCCTTCTCCACTTAAAAAAAATGCAATTGCGCATCACTCCTGATTGACAACCAATAGTCTTGATGATCCACCCGGAAAAAGAAATTGCAATACCTTTAAGTGAGCATGGCGTAAAAATAGAGGAAAAAAGAGAAACCTACACATAAAATTACATCCTAACCCTAATTAAACCACAATCCCAAGTGACAATTGTTTAAAAATAGAAAAAAATTGAGAACCCAATACATAAAATTACATGAAAAGATGTGTGTTATTCCGTGAACGCGAAGGAATTTCAATGCCGTGCTATTTATATGAATTTAATGAGAATAGCTAGATATAATGATATTAATTTATCTAGATACCAGAAAAATACATACACTTAGGGGTATAATAACATTTATTGGTAACTCAAAGAAAAAACAACATTTGAATTACAGCTTAATTTCAATTAAATTCAGTTTAACTTCTTAATAGCATCTAACCATAGCCCAAAAATGCATGACATAAAATAAATAAATGAAACCAAACACCTTGTAATAACTGTTGACTTTGCTTTATCTTCGCTCTCTATCGAAAATCAAATCTTGTCTACACAAGCGTTCTTTGGAAACAGCTGTCAATGCCCTCATCACGTCGCCCCTGGACAGATCAGAATCAAAAGACCTTCTTAAAACTCCTTGTACTTGACTAAATCGAGCATTTGAACGCAGGCTTCCACTTCACATTAGATAACATTAGACACATCCCTATTTTTATTTCTGTTTTTTATATCTGTGCAGTACTTCGGTTGGCCTGTGGCCATGTTTAAATGTGCTTTAAAAATAAACTGAACTGAACTTACATAATAGAATATTCAAGTTATTTTGGAAAAAACATCATGTAACCACATGTAGGTTTATTTTGGCTAGAAGTGGGTTACTCATAGACGTCTATATCAGGTCTATAGTTAACCTAGACGCTGAAATGACGGCAATTGCTTGCTGTGTACTCTTCTTATGTGGACAAGGCCACATCAAGCAAGTGAAGTGGTGGGCTGCACTCCTCACCCCACATTATTTGAGTGAGTACAGTGTGTCTGTATAAGCTTTAGTGGCCAGATTTGCACCATAGTAAGTGTCTTCATAATGTAGCTGCAGGGCTACTTTGAGTGTTTTTAAATAAAATATAAATATTTGTAGATAAATAGTGCAGAGTTACTGCCTCGCTGGTGGATATAAAGACACTGCTGTTCAGACGCAGCAGGATGTTTATAACAGAGGCGGCAGTTAAATTTGTATCCCTCTGTTGTATTCATTAAACGTTTGCCAACCGTGTGTTAATGTGTGTGTGTGATTGTATACAGTCATAATGTATGCAAAATTGATGAGGCGGTGTGTGTCTATACTGTATACCTTACAGTATTCGTGGTTGTCTTTTGTATATACCTATACTCTTCATCATTAAAAGAGAGGTCGGCAGTGGTCAGATAGTCCTCTGACAGGCATTACAGCATGATGGAGTGAACCTAGTCTTGAATGTATTGAACAATTTAAGCTAAACGTTTATTTTCAGCCACTCAGCCATTTCTGAGGGCTAAATTGATGTTTTTGGACCATGGTTGTATCAGTGAGGTTTATATCTGGGACAGTACTGCAGTGCTTTGTGAATGTCAGAGAGTCTTCATGGGTAAAAGGTTGAACAAGCAGAGACTTAATCAATGGGTGTACTCAAACCAAAGTATAAAAGAACATATACTGTACTGTTATACATTGTGTTTGTCCTTGTACCACAGTGTACTACAGTAAATGCTACATGCCTAGATTGGGGGCCATTTCTTCTTCTATAAAGGGACAAAACAATGTCGTAACTGACGCACACAGTTTCTATGGGATGCTGCTGATATGGCATGAAACACAAGTGTTCGGCTTGGTTTTGCTCTTGTTGTGGGCAAACTCTTGTACAAAAAATCGAACAAAGCTGTTACTGCAGTGGTATCCTATCAAAAAGTAAAATTTTGTTTTTTTGCATTATATTACCTCAAAGGTACATACAGTATCTGTTCCTATATGGTGCATACAGTATAAGACATTTCATTGGGTACCGTCCCAGTGACCTGTACCTTTATCGTATTCTGACAGTGCACAGAATATCTTCCTTATATATTTTGGATAATCTTTTTTTTTTGCTAAAACTTTATAATAGCCAAAACTTTTAATTTTATAATGTATGGCTGTATTGTGGGCAAAACGTTGTAAACTGGTCCAGAAAAAAATCTGCCTTATACTTATTTTACACTCTTAATAAAGTTCCTGAAATGTACTTTTTCACATTAAATAGTTCAATAAAGAACATTATACATCCAGAGAACCCTTCTGTTGCAAAAAAACCCTTTGTTTGTCCAAAATACTAAAAAAGTGTTGTTCACGCAGTTATGCTCCTTCTTAGAAAAAACAGCTCGTATAAAATATTTCCTTCAGGTTTTATAAATATATATATACATAAACTGCACACCTTAAAACCACAAATGCTTTGAGGCTTTGTCTCACTTCTACTCCTACTTAATCTTAGTGCTGCATTCGACATTGTGGGTCATGCCATACTTTTAGATCAATTGAAGAATTATACTAGTACTGTATAGAGGGACAGGCATTACATTGGTTCAGATCATATCTATTAGACCATTACCATTTTGATCATCTAAATGGCTTCTTTAGATTATAAAAATGTAAAAAGAAATAGTTCTTTAAGGAACCAAAAAAAAAAAGGTTGGCATTGCTGTGAAGAACCTTTTAGGCACCTTTATTTTTAAGAATGTACCACAGGGCTATTCAAATCTTAACCTGGAGGGCCGGAACACTACAGAGTTTAGGTCCAACCCTAATCAAACTTACCCACCTGTGATTGTCTAATGATCATGAAGACCATGATTAGCTTGCTCAGGTGTGTTTCATCAGGGTTGGAGCTAAACTATGCAATGCTCCGGCCCTCCAGGGTAAGATTTGAATAGCCCTGGTGTACCACAAGGATCTGTATTAGGGCCTTTGTTATTTTTGATATATATGCTGATTTATTATTAGAAATCATGGAATTTGTTTCCATTGTTATGCAGAAGACATTGAGTTATATATCTGATCAAGATAAAATCTGTAAATTATCAAAAAAATTTACCAGAAGGTTCTCAGTGAAACCAAAAATGTTTCTTCTCTGGCATCATTGCAAATAACCCTTTTTAGCATCTTTATTTTTAGTGTAATGCCAGATGCCTGGAATTTTGGGAGTGTCTAAAAATAGTTTTCAGTGTGGTTTGTGAAATCTTTGTTTTCAATTCACAGTCAAAAACGTGATCATATGTTGTATACACATGTAGTATACAGCTGTAAAATTCCAGCTTTATTTTCAAAATCCCAAAGTATATGCATCATCTGCAGAGTCCAAACCGTATTTCAAATCTAAATTACATTAAGTTATATTCAACGATCTGATTTTAACACAGACTCCATAAACTGCAGCACTTTCTGCAGGTTTTGAAATGCTTCAGACGTGAGACGTTACGCCCCTCACCAACCAGCATTTTTTCCTTTCGCCACAGTAACATTGAACATTGTTTAAGGTTTCATACTATCAACATTTGCTCTGCAGACAGTTGTCAATCACCCGATATCCCACACCGGCCTGTTGCTCAACTCCACGGCCGTTTAGCTCCACTCACTCTGGCCTAAATATGCCTAAGGGGTCTTTGTGAGCTAGGAAACAGAGTCAGATAAGGGGCTGGAGGTAAGAAAGATGGTTGGATTCAGAGGTGGGGAGACATTAAAGTTTGCGCATGGGTGTGTATTTCTTTAGTTTGTGTCTCTCAGCTGGTATCTCGGCACATTTGGGCAGCAGATGGCCTGTACTAGAATTTTGACAACAACAGAGCCCCAGGCTAGAGTCGATCACACACACATTCATGCACAATAACAACACACACAGAGCAGAGAGCAACATCTTGGATCCTAGTTTTCACAGCTTTTTTACCAAGTAAGTGTGCTGGGAAAATCTAATAATAAGGAATACAGGAAATAACTGTTTGGCTGTTGACCCTACTCGTGTTTGGGTTAACACATTACAAGAAACGTGCATTACGTAATAATATACATTTTCTGAAGTAACGAGTAAAGTAATGCAAGTTACTTTTCAGTTTAATTAATTCAATAAAAAAAATTACGTACTGAATTAAACTGAACAGTGTCACATAGAATTACGTACTCTCTGCGTGCGCACCTGAGCGGGAACAGTTTGAGTCAGAAACAAAGATGGCAGGCCAGAGATTTACATTTTTACCATGGAAATACTTCAATCAGTCATACTTTTCAGCCATAAAATACAACTGCAAGGCCTGAAGAGATCAAGCCTTAGTCAAGTAAGAAAAAGTAATGCAAAGGAACGTATTACTTTCTATGAAAAGTAACTAAGGAACGCAATTAGTTACTTTTTTGAGGAGTAACTTAATATTGTAATGCATTATTTTTAAAAGTAACTTTCCCCAACAATGGACCCCAGAAATGCTCAAACATGTAGGGTTTTATAGGTTGTTGCTTAACCATCTGATGTAAAAGAGACCACCACCAATTATTTATGATATTCCAGTGTCTAGAGTGCCTAGAAATGGGTCAACTTTCTCATTCAATGTATAGTAACACTAGGGTGTTTTGGTTTTACCTACTGACATGCAATTTATGGAAGCGTTCATGTCATTCTACACAACCGTGTAGAAATTACATACAAAATAATTTACAAAAGAGTACACAATAGTCATTATTAGTAAGGTCCACTTAAAAATTAAAAAGATTTTAAAGTAATGCACATAGAAATCTAAAGTGAAGTTTACTAAAAATGGCACGTATACGTAGCTGAACATTTTGGGAATATTATTTAACTAAAGAAATTATTTGTATTTACTTAATGTAAAGTAAATTTAATTCATACTGGACCATCAATTATCATTTATCAACAAAACACGTTGTTCAGTAACGAAACAATCAGAAATTGATTTTTTTTGTGCTAAATTTTAAATAGCACAGCTTATTAACACTATGGGGATGTGAATAAATACCTCATAGTCTAGCATGTGCACAGAAAGCTGTTACTGTACCAGTTAACATTACAGTATGGTTTCAAAAGTACACTTTAAGTTGTTTATACAAGGATGCAGCCAATATTTAATTTACAAAATACATATTGTAAGTGTAAATATTAGGGCCGGGACTCGATTAAAAAAATTAATCTTATTAATTAGAGGCTTTGTAATTAATTAATCGAAATTAATCACATATAAATATTTGACCTGAGAACATTGAGAAGTTATTTTTTCACATGGATTTTTTAGTGTTTACCGCGTTATTTTTTGTTTAATTAATTCATCTAAATTAACGCGTTGAAGTCCCGGCCCTAGTAAATATTCATAAACTCAACACTTACCAGCATTTCTGAGGTGTTTGTCATCCCGCAAGAGGTGCTGCTGATTAAAAACCATTGGCTTTGTGATTTTTAAATTAACATGTGATCTACTTAATGTTTTTGGATACATTTACTCAAATAATGCAATGTAAAAAAATTATAAATAAAGTTTGGCGTGAAACTTGTTACATTTTTTAAGTTGATGTTATAAAATTGTAAAAACTTACTGTAAATATGTAAGTGTGGCATTCTCAAATATATTGATTAAAATGTACAATAAATATTGAGGATATCTATTACAGAAACAATCTGTAAGTTAAATTCTTATTTTATTTGATGTATAAATCTAAATAATAAATGTGCATTTTACCTAAAAATGACCTGTGCAAATTTTTGTCATTTACTTTGGTTTGTCCAACTCAGAAAATTGCCTACACTCATGGTGAGTGTACAGTAAGTGACATTAACAGATTTTATTAAGTTTCTTTAATCTTTTATTTTAGTGATATTTACAAAGCCACTGAATATTTAGATAACCCAAAACAAAAAAATGCCTTATTTGCAACGCTACATCCATGACTTTAATTCACATAACTTAAACTGCTTTACTAGTAAATTACCATTAAGAGATGTGTGACCAGACCCTTTGAAAAATACTGGTAAATCGGTCCTGGCAAGTTGAACACACCCAAAGTTTTCAGCCAAATCCCTTCACCAGAATTTTTAAATCACCCATGTCCTTCACATTACATTACTGTTGTTAAAGATGCAGGTTGTGAGACTCTTCACCTACAGTTGAGTTTGAAGTCATCTGATACAATGTTGTTTGAAAAGAGCATGACTAAAACAACATTTTTTTTACCGTGGATATAAAAACACAACACAAGGCAGAGTTCAGCAGAGTTTCTGTCAGAGTTAACTGGTATTTTAATACTGATGTGCAAATTATTTCTTACTGCGTGTGCGCATTTACTGGTAAAGTCATTCTGGTAATTTGATGGTAATTTACCGAAATTACAGTGTGACTGTTTGTTGTTTATCAGAGACCACCAACAGCGAAGCTTTAACCCAGTCTGTGGCTCTTGGAGTTTGGGTTATTTGGCATTTATCTGTAAGCTCAATGGCTTTGAGTCCATACTGTATATAACCTTTGAAAAGAAGGTAAAGAGACGGACATTACAGCTAAAGCTGTTCTGTTCTCCCAAAACCGATTAACTCTTGAGTAATTAACAGGACTCATAAGACGTGACATGTGCAGACAACTTATATCCGCACCGGATGACAAACTGCATATCTACACCACACCACCACCACACACATGCCCAACACATGTAATGCAACCTTGCACTAATTTACCTTTAATTCAATTCAGTTACAAAATAATTGCATTTGGAAATTATTATTATTTCTATTCATTGTCTGCTTACATGCAGTGAAAAAATACCTCAGTTTAAAAGGGAATGAGAGCAACACCGACATGATAAAAGATCCAATTCATTTAAACTTTAAAACACAAAACTAAAGGATGTATGTGTAGCGCATGGTCACGGTTGTTCTGCATTTTAAAATGGCTTTAAACATTCATCATCCAATCAGAATTTGGGGTTGAAAAATCTGGGTTTACTTTACTGACGAACACTACTTTATAATTTGAATTATATAATTATTTTTGTTTATTATATATTAAATGCTGTGGTGGTAAGAGTAAGATTTTTTTATTGTTTTTTTTTATAGATTTTTAACATTTATGTATACATACATCTTACGACCAACAAGACAAAACATAAAAGGGACCAACAAAGATTGGATAAATAATAAGACAATAAGTCATAATAAAAAGTAAAACCATAGAAGAAAAATTACATTTAAAATAATAATTGATGAATAAAAACACATAAAATATAAAAAATTTAAAATAAAATAAATTATAAAATTAAATGACATAATAAATTTAAATTAAATAATAAAATTAAATAAAAAGGATAAATAACATTTACAGTGTCCAATGTGCTGACACAATTCACATTTTACAATGTTTTAAAGTCTATGCATAGGTTACCAAAAGTGCAGTCTATAACATCAGTATAGCATTTGCTCCAATGTAAATTAATGTAAATGGGTAAACAAGTTAATAATGTTAACTAATAATGTATTCAGTAACGTTGTACTTTGACTTAATGTGTTCTTATTCTGTGTATAGTACTTGTACTTAGTATAATAATAACCGCAACTGATATGTATATATTTACAATCATTCAAACCTAAGCTTAACCTTACAATAACTGCATGTTGTTCATTATTACAACTCCGTGTCAAAAGTTAACTAGCTTACTTTATAAATGATGATTCAAAGTAAAAATAAGTTAAGATGTGTGCTATCTAAATAAATCAGTGGACAATGAACCTGTTTCTTTATTTAACTTTAAACAGCTTAACAAAATGATGCGACAGAAGGCCGGTTCCTCCAGATTCATGGGTGGGCTTGGCATTCTTACGTGGGTGTGGGTTTGTTTATGAACAACCGCATTTTCATGAGTCATACGCGGGTCACGTCTATGAGTTTAATCAAGGACAGATCACATGATCTCATATATCTGAGTGTATCTGAAAATAGACAAGCAAATCTGTCCTCTTAACTCGTGTTCTTTAAACAGGCGGAAGGTGGGTGAGTTAGCTCGTGTTGTTTTTACTATGGTTTAGTCACCTTGGCCTGATCTGGTAGTCTAAAGCTGTTTAAATCCTGTTGTTGGTGACAAACACAGATGGAGCAGATGAAGAAAACTTGGAACAGCATGAAACTCTGTCTGTCGGTGAGTCTGTTATAGACACTTAATTCATTAACCCAATATCTTTCCATTCTGCAGTGCAATATACATTAAACGAGCGGATAGGACCCTCAAGTCATATATAAATTGCACTGTAATGTAGTTTTGTAGCTCCCTATAAGATTTCTGGCCTCATCATTGGGTTCATATAACTTTATGAAAACCTAAAAATTAATGTTCCACCGTGATTTCTTTTGTCCTGGAAAAACATCACAATGATTAATTTACTTGAGCTCCTAAATACAGTGGTTAGAAAAGACATCATTTGGAGATATGAAATGTCTCTCTCTTGGTCCCTCTCTCTCTCACTCTCTCGCTCGATTGCTTTCATCAGTCCCACATGAGGAGCTGGGTGTGGTCAAACAGGACATCCGCTGTGAGCTGCAGCCAATCCAAAAGTCCTAGCGGGAGGAAGGAAGTGAGGTAATGATGAATAGTCCTGTACCAATAGTCCTGTACCATAAGTGTCTCAGGTTCATCAGCCCACACATTATTAACAGCTTATCGCGGGAAATGACAATTTCCCTCATATATAAAGATAAAAGAGATGTACTATGATCAGGGATGCACATAACTGGTATGCAAGTGCGCACACGCAATTAAAATGAAAAATGCACACCAGACACTGCTCTACGCTTTTGCGTACCAACATTGCTGTAATTTTGTTAAATAGTTTCCTAAGAAACAAGAGGCACCCTAGTGGTGCGGGGCCCTACGCAGCTCGCGTAGCGTGCGTATAGGGTGGATTGGCTCTGAATTTACACAGTAAAGACTATGCAGTATTATGTGATTGCTTTATTCAGTTTATCTTCTCTATTTTGAGCTTTATTTCAAGTTTGTTTCATTGTATTTATTTGTGCTATTGCTCATAATTTGATTATTATTTATTACTGACCATGTACTTATTTGAAACATTAACAATATTTGAAATGTATATGAGTTAAGTTGGATATTATCCATAAAATTATATGGGTTAAAAACAAATAACAGGCATATTTTATTTTATGTACATCTTAGTCCATGCTTACATCAAAGAAATATGACAAAGAGAGTGGAGATTAGTGATGATGACAGCATGCCATGATTAGTGTGAGTACCAAGCAACATCTCCACGTGCTCCTTTGAGAACCAGGAAAAAAAGTTATGTGCACCCTTGACTATGGTTGCATACTCTAAGCATATTATTGTTTTAGGTCCATGTCCCAGTAAAATGAAATAAAATGTCAATGCATGGTTCTTGTCTTAGCATTCTTAAACATCAAAGACCTCCTGATCAAAGTGGAATGGTTTTAGTTGTGTAGCACATGCTACTCCGTACCGCTTATCCTTCAAAAGAAACCAAGTATTACTGAAGAGTGGCTCAAATGTATTGTTTATTAATGTATGTACAGCAATGCAGACTATGCAAAGATGCTGGTGTTGAAGAATGCAACAGTCAGCTTTTCATATTCGCCTAAATGGTTGCATATAGTAAGTAAGTGCAGACAAAACGGCAACTAGTAAAACTGTTTTGAATCGGATGAAAAACTGCCTTTGTGATGAATGAGATAAAGGAGCACACTACAGCTATTATAGACCTTTGTTCAAAGAGTGTGGGAAATGGTCGAAGAATCCATATGACTATTTTTGCTACAAAAAAGCTTTATAAGAATAAAAAGTAAAATGATAAAGAATGAAATGACTCCTTTAAAGCATATAGAGTAGGAGTGTGTTATGTTACTGTAGACATCTATATTATGAGATGATTGTGAGTTATGACTCTTGCCTTTAATTCTCCATGAATCAAAGCTGATGTGTAGACACTGCGGTACTTTTCTCCTCTTGCATTTCAGTGACATATGAAATGCAGCCAAAAATGTGTAGAGAGAGAGAGAGAGAGAGAGAGAGAGAGAGAGAGAGAGAGAGAGAGAGAGAGAGAGAGAGAGAGAGAGAGAGAGTACAGCCGCAGTATATTACTGCCAGCCGATGTAAGAAATTAGAATGTGAGGCGTGATTTACAGTCACCATTAATGTGCTCAGCAGCCTGTATTCACACATTATTACAACACTTTTAATTGAATGTAACTACACACTCACTAACACACACACACACACACACACACATACACACATTCACATTGAAAGGAGGTTAAAGGGGATTATGTCTGTGTAAGCTTTGCTTTTACACACCCTTCATCACAAACAAAAAAAAAAAACATGAAAACATGTCCACTGTTCTGACCCTGTATCTGTATCTCTACCACTTCCTATTCTGTTTCTGTACGGGAGACCCGAGGGCATTCTTACATTACATTTGTAACATTATATATTCCTTCATAACTCACAGACTAAAGCCGGCTGCACACTATGATTTTGGCAACGATTTTGCTGTCTTAGACACATTTATAAAATACTTAAAGATTCCTAAGATACTACATGCTGGCCAAAATATATAATCTTTGCTTTTCCTGCTACACATATTCGCCAACAACCAAATGACCATTTTTAGGAGTCGTACACATCTTAATACGTCCCTGTTTACATCCCATATTAAAATATATTTTGGCCGATCGGATCACAACTGGACAAAGCCAAAGAAAGGTGTAAACAAGTTGTAAAGTTGTAGTCGAAAACTAATTTCGTCCAGTTTGCTTTTGTGCTGTAGATATGAATGTGTTTAAAACAGCCAAAATGACTGCCTACTTTCCGTCTTTGGATCTAATGTGTGATGTACCGAGCACAAATTTTTACATCTGACGTTTCTAGCGTAAACCCTCGATGTACAGTGCGATCTTTAGGCTTTCACTGATAAAACTGAAGCGGCTGCTCTCCGCCTCTTTCATTGTCGTATCATTTTGCGAGCGTGTGAAAGTTGCGTGAGCTTATTTTGTTTATTGCTATGAAATATCTGAGAAAGCTCTTACATATACATGTACCAAATGTTTTGCAGCATGTTTACTAATAACAAAAGCAGTGGTAGTCTCACATAATATTAGTGTGCATTAACTGTAACCCGTGTTTTTAACCAAAGCACTCGCCCATAGACCACCCCCTTGAAGTATACAGAAAGAGACGGATTTGAAAGGGAATGTGTCTCTCTCGGCCATTTGTGATCCGATGACCAAAACGCATTTTAATACCAGGTGTAAAGTGGAAATGAGATTAATGTTCGAACTGAGGGGGGGCTGGGGTGGTCCCGGACCTCCTATAAGTGCACCTTACATTAATTTCCGGAGCAATTGATAGACAAGTCAGTGTCTCTGCATGTGTATTATCTCACAGAAATGTATGTTATAGTTACAAAAAATTTTGATTAATTTATTTGTGTTATTGACACGAATTTCTGCTGTTTTCGTGCCACTGGTGCACAAATGTCTTTTTCTTGGCACACAGCACTAATTGCTAGAAACTGTTTTTTGCGTGTGTGGCACGACTTTCTGTTTCGTGTAATTTTATATTTTGTTTTCTCATTGTTTTTTGTTATTTTACCATTGTCGTTTTTTTGTTTTTTTTACCATTGTCGCTTGGGGTCAGGGTTAGAATCACTTTGTGCGACATCCTAACCTAAACCCCAACTCTAACCCCAACTCCAGGTGAGAATAGTTTTAAAAGCGGACGAAAAACATGTAGAAACCAATGCATAAAATTACAACCTAACGCAAACCTTGAATCTAATGCTAACCCCAAGCGACAATGATTTAAAAATAGGAAAAACAATGAGAAAAAAATATATTATAAAAAATATAAAAAAAGACATTCGTGCTCCAGGGGCACGAAAAACAATAGAAATTTGTGTCAATACCACGAATAAATTCATCAAAAATTTTGTGACTATAACACGAGTTGCCGTGAGATAGGGTTGGTATTATTTTACCTCGCTGATTATAAGAATCTTTATTTATTATCTTTAGTAAACTTTGGGGGCTTTTAAAATATTCTTCTCAAACTATTATTTCACAGTAATTTTAAGGGTAAAAATGGTTAAGGTTGGAGTTGAGGGTAATTTGGGGTTTCTTTGATTAAAACGTTGATTCAGTATCACATCTTACTTTGTTAAATCACAGTGACCCTATAATGATGGAGGGGGGCTTAGCTTAGCTTAGATCATGGTTGAGATCTTGTTCATACAGTCTGACAATGATCAGTCATACAAATAATAAAAATGATATAGTGTGCAGCCAGCATAATACCTGACGTATTTTGGTGTGAAAAAATATGCCAATATTAAGAGTGCCAATAGATTATGATATTGAATTTAGTGGAAGACATAATGTCACAATCACTCCCCTTAAACGTCAATGAGATGAGATAATAGTATTAGTATTGATACTCATTTTAGTGGAACAAAAGCAAATAATGAACGATTTAGTCATACAACTTTTATTACACGACTATGTGCCCTGAATTGCACAACTAAATAAAATCCTGTCCGGCAGTAACCGGTTAAAGTGCCAGAAACCTTGAGATAAAATAGATACAGTTTGTCTCTAAATCTGTACTTCTGAAAATCTTTTCTTACCCCAACATTAGATTTTGTGTGAACATTTTACAAGGTAAAAGGTGAGTTTTCTTTTTCTCAGAGAACGGTGCGTAAATCTCTCACTTTTCACTTTAATTCAACCTAACATCTCATTTCTCTAGAGAAGAAAGGATTTAAAGGTGCCTCAACAACTTATGATTTTGGGTGAAATGTTGTTTTTAGTATTAATCAGGGATCTGTTCGTGTGACCTCTACAGGGATATCCCACAATCCCATTTTTACAAAAAAGTAATATCCTCTGTGTGCTCATATAGGTTAGTTTCTGATGTATCACCCATCCCACCTGTCCTCCGTCTGACCTCAGCCCATGATCACACTACATACAGCTGTGCTATCTGACCTAATCCCTGTACAGGGTTTACATCTGTGTAATGACAGCTACATCAGACGTGCGTTTCATCAGTTCATCTGCATCTCAGTTCAACATGATACATTTGCATATGAAAAAAACATGAGTACAGAGCTTGGACGGTCTAAAGTTGATTTAACCCTTTTAAGCCCCGATTTAATATTAGAGTTCCGCGGGTGTACAAATGACCCCAGAAATTAAAAGAGTGATTACAAAAAATAATACATTTTAATGATTCATTTTTTGTTTACTTCCTATCTATACATTAATGCTGTGTTTTTGGAGATATTAAACAACTACACCATTAGCTTGCCTGTAAAATATTTTTTTTTTATGAAAAATTCACATAAATTATTAAATGCATTTGATTTAAATTATTTTTAGATGTTGATCTAGATGTGATGTGTTGAATTCGGCCATCTGTTGTTTAGCAAAAAAATAAATAAAATAATTACAGTTTAGGAAATAAATAATTTCGACCAGCAGAGGCCGAGACCCATTAATTTCAATGGATGTGGCCAACTGCTCACATCACTACTTTAGTTGTACATTTTCTGAATTTATGTATATATAAACATTAGAAAGTAAATTAAAAATAAATATTATTTCAAATAGTAGAATTTTTGTAGTTTTTGATGCATTTTGAAATGTCTGTTTTTACAAAATGCCACAGACATTTGATTAAATGTAAGTGTGTGTGTATGTGTGTGTGTGTGATCGAAAATGTATTTTCTATATTGCATTTGTGCTGGAGTACCAGGGCTTCTTTTCTGTGTTAAAATTTTAGAATTTATTCTGGATGCACAGATTTTTTTTGACAAACAAAAAGAAAAAAAAAATTTTTTTTTGCATTTCCCATTAATTTTCAATTGGGCTCATTTTTACCCCCATTGGCCTGTTTTGGTAAACTTTTTTACAAATCTTCAGAACGACCAAATCAAGCCCAGTTTTTTTATATTAATATTGACAGATAATCTAGAAAAGTCACAAAATCTTATTCCACCGAGATGAAGGGAACCAGTTTTTTTTAATGAAAGAAAAGTGACTTGGGGATCACATTGACCCCAAGGGTCTTATTAGGCTTAAAAGAAAAAAAACCGCTCTCAATAATTTGTCTTTTTCAGACAATTTTTTTAAGAAACAGTTCTCGAGCTGAAATAGAGTTTATACAATCTGAGAACTATTTACATCGTAACATGTAAGGGTATATGAGATTACACTCCGGTAATTTACGTTCCGTTAAACACATAAACCCGCCTTCAAAGTTTGTATTTAAAATAGGGATGTAGTATAATAGATAATCCAAACAGCGCCTTCGAAAACGTGACATACTTTAGGGATGTAACCAATTGCTCGCTCGTTCATCCATCAGCCAATGACTTCATGGAAAATATTGATAGATAAAACATGTAGCCAATTATATAAAGAATTCAACAATCTCTGTGCGACTTTTTTGCGTGTGTTTGACTTCATGCTGCGCTGCAAGAACTGACAGACAGATGACGTCAAAGTACAGCGAGAGCGAGTCGAAATTAAACTACTCCGTAAGATACTACGGTACTTTGTAGTCATCCGACTGCGGCGCTGCATAAAGTCAGTGACGCGACTGAAAACGAAAATCACAAATTTTGAAAAAAAAAACTTGGTTTTTGTTAATGAATGAACTTTTACTAACTTTTTAACTAAGAAATAAATCGGGTAAAAAAATGTACATGAGCATTTTATGTTGATTTTTATTCAGTTGTCGTTGTTCTGTATTTAGCCAAAGGTATGCCTTTAGATCAATTATACTCTCTTCACGATCCATTACCAGACTAGCAGTGACGTGAGCACTGGATCTGAGCGTTTATTTAATACCTCACATCCACTGAGTGGAAAGTCCACGTCATGTCTCCTGTGGTCAGATAAATGAGAGGTCAGTGTCCCTTGCTTATGTTAAACGGCAGGAGGACAAGAACAGGGTGCTGAGGTCTCTCCTCTTACACTCTTTCACTTTCTCAACATCATTATGTTTTCTCAGCACACACGTCACGTGCAGAGTTCAAGCGAATCCTGGGATGTAGCTCATCATTTTCAGATAATAACAACTAAAGAGAGCTGTGGTATGAATGAATGTATTCACTGCGGTGGATAAAGGGACATGTACATCATTATGTAGTTCATCCCTGATTTAGTTTTAGTTTCATCCTGGAGAGTAGCTAAAATGTCACGCATTAAGAGTAATGAAAAGGTGTGTTGGATAAAAAGGGAATGTTAAAAGTGTGTGTGCGTCACCAGGCTTCATTCAATTAATTTAAGATGATGGTGGAAAGAAAGAAATTTGATGTGTTTTCTTTAATGCAGGAACCTTTAATATCCCAGGGGGTGAATTCTTAATAAAAAACATTTATAGATTTTTGTTTTCTTTCTTAATATGAAAGTCACCTTAAAACGCTCTTGCTTTTAACCCTGTATGCTTCTGCTACTTTTTGTCTTTTACTGTACTTTATATAAGGATTTATCCCTGTCGACTTTATAATCTTAACGTATGATTAAAATCAATAAAAGAAAATAGTATTAAAAGTTTTAAACTCTAAACACCACATAAATAACTAATTAAGAATATTTATTTTGCAAAAACTATATCAATTTGTACACAATACTGTCCCTCTTTTCAATCACAATAATCAATATTTTAAACCTCTTAAAGATGTGATGTGTGAACAGAGAAAGTTAATAATAGTTATAATTTTATTGTAAGTTTTTTTGCACAGGAAAATGCTATTCCGATCGACTCAAAACTAGTTTTTCACATATACTTCTGAACTATACTAATAATGAAACGACAAACTTCCTGCTAGAAATGGCTAAAAATAAAAAAGTGCAAAAAAGTTACATTATTTTTTATGTATTTGAGGCTGTATATTCGCCAAACCTGCGCATATTGACACAACACAAATTTTTTACATGCCTAACTTTGGCAGGCTTACGCTTAAGCCTTACTCCGGTTTTACACCGCAAGCATGAGCAGTGCATAAGCGGCACGTTTTTTCAGCTTCTATGTTAAAAGCGCCTATGTTAACAGGAGCTTTGCTGAAGCAGCAGTGCTGTGAACGTTTTGGCGCCGGCTCTATTTTTTATGCACTGCTCACGCTCAATTAAAGTGACATAAAGTGCATTGTTTATGTGCTGGGGAAAGATTAATTGCATTTGTTATAATATGTGAGTGTGTGCTGTGTGTAATTATTACGTGTATATAAATTCAAACACATTCACGTATGTATTTAAGAAACATTTACATGTGTTTTAGGGCTGTTCCGAATACCATTTTTTGGGCTTCGAAGCTCTAGTAGAAATCAAATCAAATATTCGAAGCTTCGGAAGGAGGGGCTGAACATATTTTTCTTTTTAAGAAAGGCAGGAATGTCTCTCTGTGTGTGTGTGTGTGTGTGTGTGTGTGTGTGTGTGTGTGTGTACCTGGTAATTATCACGTTGTGGGGACCAATTGTCCCCACAAAGATAGGAATACCAGTGTTTTTGTGACCTTGTGGGGACATTTTGATGTCCTCATGAGGAAACATGCTTATAAATCAAACAAGATGATGTTTATTGACAATCTAAGGTACAAGAAAGGTTTTTGTGATGGTTGGGGTTAGGGAATGGGGTAGGTAAGGGGAATAGAATATACAGTTTGTATGGTATAAAATGCATTACGTCTATGGAATGTCCCCACAAAACATGGAAACCAGAATGTGTGTGTGTGTGTGTGTGTGTGTCTGTCTGTCTGTTTACAGTTTTATTATGTGGTGAATGTGTTGCTGCGGACCCAAGGGAGTGTAGTGCCTTTTATTCGTGCAATGTGGACAATTTAAACGTTTAGAATTAATAAACTTTTAACCCTCTGGGGTCTAAGGGGTTTTTAGGTCCCTGGGGAAGTTTTGACATACACTGACATTTGTGCTTTTTTTCAGTTGCTTAAAAACATATTAATGGCAAAAGTCTCATAACACAGTGTTCATCACAAACTGGGCTACACTATCATATAATCAACATGTATGTACATGTTTGTATTTTTGAGAGAAAAATGTTTATGCGTGGTTTTTGAAAAAGCTAAATTTTTAACTCACTGATATAACTCCACAAAACTCATTCTTAACATGTTTTCCCAAGACTTTTCAAAACAGGATCTAGTAGTCTAGAGTTTTTTCTTCAAAATGATGTGAAAATCATATGGCCTACTTATTCACATAAAGCAAGATATTGATTTACAATTTCTAAGACACTTTTGCTTGGGAAAGGCTGTATGCGTGGAGGCGGGAAAGCTCCTGAATAATCAGTGATTGACAGCTGAGAGACAAAAGAGTTGAATAATGAGCCACTAATGAGAGAGAGAGAGAGAGAGAGAGAGAGAGAGAGAGAGAGAGAGAGAGAGAGAATATTTTCTATTAATATCACAAGTATAAGTTACCCTTTAAAAACCATAGTAGCCTAATCATGGTAAAGGTACTGTTTGGCCATCGTAAAGTGAACACAGGGTTTGTGTTTGGTTGGCCAGCGAGAGGTTTACTTTTGTGCAGTAAAAAGCTCAAAAGAACAACTGCCTATCGTTGTCTGGACTCCTATTTGTGTTTTTGTAATCATTATAGTAGAAACACAACCAGGGACACGCGTGATAAACTTATCAATGTTTGTTTACAGCCGCCGCCATTACCTCACGTGTTGATCATGAATGCAAACGTGTGCACATGCGAGTGATCCTGTGTTTAATAAACTTGCTGTGCGGAGATATGCGCTTAGACACAACTAAATAAGGATTGTACTGTATGCAATCGCGTATTTTATAAGAATACCAAAAAGCGCGTCGAGTTTCCTGACTCGCGTGTTTGTGTATGTGTGTTCCTGTCGCGTCAACTGACGGAAGACAAAGAAAACACTCGCGTCTGGAGAAACTGACACACATCCGCAAGTAAATAAGGATTTAGATGTCGGACATCGATCCCGTCACACTGACGAAGCACACACACTCGCGTCTGTCTGGAGATTTAGGCGCGAGTAAACAAGTATGTGATGTGTGCAATCGCATCTTTTATAATGATACCACAAAGCGCTTCAAATATGAGGCATTGTGTGTTTGTGTGTGCGTTTGGACGTCGATGGAGTCATACTCGCGTCTGGAGATAACTTTAGTTACAGTCACGAGTAAACAAGTAGATGTCATGTTTCCAGCACTCGGATTAAAACTTAACACAGCAGTAATGGCTGCAGAGACGGAATGTCCATTGACTCTGGGGTGACTAATGAATATGGATGATCTCTGCTCTTCTCTTCAATGGAGCGGGGCGTGGCTCATTATAGATAATGAAGCAACAGAAGAAAGACGGTACATCTCTCTATTCTAATACAGTGTACAACGAATTACAATATTTGTTTTCGATTTCACTTACATCTTCCAAAAGCAGACATTCCAAGGATTATGTAGACATTTATATTTTGTTTCTATGAAAAATATTCGTTAAGTTAGAGTTAATTTTTCTGACGTGTTTCTGAAAGGACTTCACTGAGGGAGAGAGAACAAAACGCGCATCATGTTTATTTTCTTAATTTTGCGAAAAGCACAACATGCTGTTTTTATTGGGAGTGGACAGAAAAAAACTAGACAATTTAACGTTTTAAATGATGTATAAATCATATCTGTATGTCCAAAATCAGCAGAGTTATCTAAGTCTCTTTGGGGAGTGATTTAAAAATAAAGAGTTTGCGGCGCCCGCGCCGCAGCCGACCCCAGAGTGTTAATAAACTCAAGAACACCGCAAGCCGGAAGCGGGAACAGCATTAGTGAAACAAAACACAAGAGCAATACTTTTAATAAGGTAGCCGAATATTTTTCTAACAAACAAACACTCCCGTATCAGAAATTAGCAGAACAGTAATTACTGACAATGTAAAGGGTAGGCCATTTAAATAAAACAACGAAAATAAATGAATGAAGTTCAACAAACTGTAATAAAACGGTAGCATACTTTCAAAATCAAGTTTATTTACTCTTTTTTTTACAAGTTTATTTATATAATATGGTGTAACGCTTTCCGTTCGAGGCGATCTTCTACTGGTGACGTTTGGTGGCTGTTGGCTATGGATGTTGGTCTCTCTGCGCCACCTATGAAAATCGAATGTCAACCCACAGAAAGATTATTCGAATATTCTGGTCTGGCCCTAATGTGTTTATATATTTTTATATATTCTATATTATATAAAAAATTTACGAAATTATATATAAATAAAACAATTCTAAAATAAATATATGTATGTGTCTGTGGTCAAATATACATAGTAATTACACACAATTCAAACACATATAATTTTCCCGCAATAGTTAGTGTGTCCAGAACAAAGCATTCACATAACTCATCTGAGTAATATACTTATGCCGCAATAGTTAGCCTGTCTGGAACAGAGCGGATTTTAAACCACAATACTGTATGACACTTGCATTACATGCGAATGACCCCTACGCTAATAGGATTCTGTTTCTCTCTCCGTCTTGTCCTCGACCCCGAGGACAATGAGACAAACAGACTCACTTCCTGCTGCTCTGAAGGTCATCAAACTACTGATCTACTGTCTTTCAACGTGATGCCCAGCTGATGCCTGACCAACGACCACCGGCTGAACCAGTTTAATCCGCTTACCCGTTTCATATTCCTATCGTGTTTATATATATATATATATATATGTATCTCTCTCAAGGGGTTTTCTCCTCCTAGGAGTTTTTCTCCTAGGGGTTTTTTCATCCCCAGGAGAGTCAGCCAACATTGGCTTAACTTAGCACTTTACTGTATACGTTACATTATTACTACGCTCGCTTGATCGGTTTATTCTTAGCCACTGTATTCTGCTTCTTATATTATCTATTGATTTTCTGTGTTCTCCTCTACATCTACTCATGTAAAGCTGCTTTGAAACAATTAACAATTGTTAAAAGCGCTATATAAATACAATTTAATTGAATTGAATAAGAGCGACACCTAGTGGTCTTGAGATATAAAACAATCAAGGTATTTTGCTCAAAACTACTGCAAACTTAAACTAAACTCATGACCCTTCATGGATGATTCCTTTCGGGGCTCGGAGTATAATCATTGGTGGATGCCAACTCACTCCCTAGAAACCAAATAGATTACCCTAGCAACCATTTTGCAACTCCTATATCTCAGCAACACAACATCGTAGAGACAGGGAATTAGGTTTTTTCCTAAGTTCTTTAAAATATTCACCCAAATTCAACTTTATTTCCTTCTTTTGCCCTTGCTGATTTGACACTGCTTGCAGCTATATATTTTTTCAAATTAATTGCAAAATTAGATAAATTATATTTGTTTCTTTAGAGAAATGTATTATTAATTCTGAAGAAGATCAGAATTGAAAGAATTGGTATAAATGAATAGGAATGTGAACATATGTTTTAAGGGACTTTGCTTTTATGATTTTTTGCTTTTTTATTAGTTTTTTTTTATCATAGTGCCAAAAGTGCCCATAGTTGAGGAAACACCCAACAAACACGCCTTGCAGCATGAGACAGTCACGACGGTAAATGACATAAGCAGGTCTTACTGTCGTCACAGCATCAAAAACGTAATGCTGCGAAAGCTCTTTTATAATATCTGGCTGAAGTTCAAACTGAAGTTCCTGTGGCCCATGGTGTGACCTTTGAGTTAGGACAAGTCATTGGCAGAGTACAGTATGTGAATCAGATTGGTCGAGCTGGGCTCAGGGAACAGAGAGTAGCAGAACTCTGCTATATCAGCATAGACTGAGCTGTGCTAACCTCAGATGATACGCCAGCTCCCAAAACACAGCAGAAACAAGCAACTAAATACAGCCGTAGCCAAAACACCACAAGGTAGGGGAAATAAAAGCATGGGTTGTTACAATTAAAGGTCAAAGCTGGACTGTCCTCAGTATTGTGGTATTCTTAAAGGTAAAGTCTATCTAAAAATGAAACGCATGTTATCGTTTACTCACCCTCAGGCACACTGAAACGTATAATATCAACGTGTTGCCAGGCACAAACACAAAAGGCATTTTCTCCTATGCTGTATTCTCCTATGCAACAATAATTACACCAAAATACAACATAAATTCACAAAGGATGTTATTAATTCACTGTAATCCACATCTTTACTATTCATATGATAGCAAGAAACAAATCCAAATTCAGCCCTTTATTCAGTGATCTTGATCCCAGTTCTCATCAGCGTCCGAAAACGTCAAATCTTACATTCATTATAAATTTGAATTCAAATACTGTGCCTCTAGATGCTTTACAACACATTGCTTTGCAGAAATCAAACGCTGACTGGCTCTCGCGTGTTACTTCACAGATTTGCGACATTGCCGTCTTTCAGTCAATGTACTTTTGAAATTTAACTAATTAAAGGAACAGTATGTAAGAAATTTATATCAATTAATCATAAAATGGCCCTGATATGTCACTAGACATTAAGAAATCATTTTCATTTCAAATACTTATTTCACTGACAACAGTGATCCGGCCAAGATATTGTCATTTCAAAATTGGAGTTGCAGCCCTCAACTGATGTTTATGTTGTCATGTTATGTATTGGCCACCAGTTGTGTGATTGCAGTACCAGTTTTAGCCACAATCCTACATACCGTTCCTTTAACTAAAAGTTGATTTTCACAAAAGTTTCACAAAATGCCTTGCAGGAAAATGTTCTATAAATTTTTCAACATACAAATATATCAATTGAAAAAACAGACCCTCTGCTTTTAAGCAAACAAACCCCCCCCCCCCAAAAAAAAAAAATTAGAGAGAAAAATTCTACCTTCATTTGTTGTCTTATAACCTCCTAAATATGGATAGATAGCAAAAAGCTGAAATAATTGCATTTTTGTCAAATAATTTTCTTAAAGGTATAGCGGAAGATTTTCTTTGTCCGGGTGGATCCTCAAGACTATTGGTCATCCCAGTTGTCAATCATTCTGGTGATATGTGGACATAAGGCCGCCGTACGTGCTCATCCCTAGGTTAGCTTTCTGCACATGCGCACTTTCATGTGTATATGTGTGGTGGTCTACGGTTTCAGGCATTCATTGAAGCTCGCATTCTCATCGTGTTTTTTCAAAATGTCTGAGGATCGCAAGAGAAAAAGTGTTTACAAATTGTATGACAAGAAGAGAAAGGACTCTGAAGAAAGTAATAAGACCAGAGTGTTTTTGGGAGAATTTTTCACACGCTGGCGTGCGCCAAAAGCACAGGTTGGGCTTCCCATGCAAAGTTTCTACTCAACAGGTTAAGTTTGTCATGCTATTTGGAGAAATCCATTTAAAATCACTGCTAGTAAAAGTTGATGTAAGCTATGATTAGCGATGCTAGCCCTGGCACAAGACAGCAACTTGTAAACAGAGCGAAGAAAAGAAATAGGCTCATACATGCTCTCTCTCATGCACACGTCTAATAGGTGTTCGCTCTCTGGAGGAGGTAGAGTGTTGCGCATGTGCATTTTTTTTAAGTGGAGGGGCGGTTCTTTTCACAATTCGGGAACATCTTCCGCTATACCTTTAAAGATAAGATTCAGAATGATTAGCAAAACATACACAGAGTTTAAAATTAATTAAATTAGTTTTTGCCTCAGTTTTTTATAAATTGGGTTATCTAGTGGATAATAGCGGAATTACAGATTACCATAAAAACTCATCAGGAAAGCGTCATTGGCAGAGAAATGTTTTCTCTTATGCCGAGTTCAGACTGCACGATATTAGCCCTGATTTTGACTCGCCGACAGGTTTTGAGAAATCGCCGACAAATGGCCGAAATCACAGGCAAATCGATGCTCGTGCACGCGAGTGACAATCACACAGTGTGAATTATAAAAGACGCATTCTGAGAGGATCGCCGACTAGTTGCCGACACCCGTGAGATATTTGGCATGCTAAATATCTGGACCGGTCGGCGATTCAAAATCATTCCATGTGAAATGTGTTTTGACTGACAATAACATTGGCGATGACCTACAGCCAATGAGAGAGCAACATACAGGACAGCTGGAAGTTCGGGGAGGAGTCTCTCCAAACATTTCCTCCTTCATAATTTTTATTCCTTCTTCTTTCTGCTGCAAATGAGCGCACATGCAATTTGTATGGAAAACTTCTTGCGGGTGACCATTTTTAATAATAATCCCAGTCTCACATGAGAACTCCGGACCTCGCGTTGTTTCCTTCGCGTCACTTCTCGCGTGCGTTTGGTTGTGACACGTAGTTTGCGGACCGGGAAAAAGTTATCGGCGATTTTTCTTATGGTAAAGTCATGCAGTATGAAAACCCCTGTCGCCAATCCATCATGCAGTCTGAAACAGTAGCGACTGAACGTTTCCCCAGATAATCACGCAGTGTAAAACCACAGGTGACCCGACTAGTTTGAAAATCATACAGTCTGAACTCAGCATTAATTGACGAGATAACTCATCATTGGCGGGAAAAGAGTTAAATGTGTGCCTTCACAGAAAGAAGCCGCATTAAAGGCTCTCTAAGCGAATCTGCGAGACGTCTGTTTTCAAACAGACGGAGCGTAGCTAACTCCTCCCCCTCCCCCTCCCCCTCCTTTCCGTGCTTTCATGAACGCGCCCAACCCCCACCCCCAAATCCTTCTTGTCGTTTATTGGCTGGAATACTTTGTTTTGTTTTGTGATGCTAGGTTTGGCCACTATGTTGATATTGCCGTTTGTGAAGCCTGGGCTGTCTATAGAGATCGCGTTTTTTTTACAGTTTGATCAGCGGACAGGCAGCAAGCAGATAGTGAGGAGATGTTTCCGGTATGTAACAAAAAATGTTTTATGGTCTAAAACGCGTCAATTCGCTTAGAGAACCTTTAATATTCTGGTGGATTAATAACTTTAATACTTCAATCAATTATTGGGATTACACTTGTCTGTCTGTTTTTTTTATTTGTAACAGACTTTAATAAACTGTTTTGGGTAGGTTTACGGGTCTGTATTAGCACCGTTAAATATCATTTAAATGCTATATTGTTACTTTTGTTACTACATATTCCTCGATATTTTTGTCCATTATGTTGCAGAATATTAAAAAGTACAAAAATACATTCCTTTTTTTATATAAAGATTTGGGTTTAGGGTAAGGGTAGGGTGGTAACATTATTGATAAAATGTTTAAAGGTAAATTATACAGCAATCTTTATGGTATGAAAGATTTGTAAATGTTTTAAGTTTTGTAGTTGTAAAAATTTAATAATGCTATGATTAAATGTTGCAAATTCATCTACATTGTACACTTCAGCATTTATTTAAACTTACAAAAAAGTATGTTTTGTGTTTTTGAAGTTGCAGGGTTGGGCGATGTCCCCCAAAGTTGGCAGTCAACGATGTTACGTTAAACCATCGTGATGGACGATGATATCGTTGGGGGGATTTTAATTTTTTGTTATTATTCGTTATTATATAATTATTATTTGTTATTTTACTTTATTACTTCACCTTAAGAAGAGTTGTGCATTTTTTTATATATATATTTCTTTACATAAATACTATTTTGAACTTAAAAGCTATAATTTCGTTATCTTACTAACTCAACTAATGACTCTTTCCTATAGGTTGCACATACGGGAAAAAGTAGCTTTATTCCACTTAAGAAGAGTTGTGCACTTTTTATTACAGTGCATTGAAAATGCGCTGTACTGTTCTTACTGGGCTTTTTATTATTATTATTATTATTATTATTATTATTCTTCCAACCAAATTTCCGCAATTAATACGGCTCGAACCGTTTAACTTAGAAACTTCATTCAAACTCTCAAACGTGCGGACTATTCGGGAACAGTGTGCTATGACTTTTATAAGCAATCGGGGGTACGGTCTACGCCCCAGGGGCGAAAAAGCAGCCGAAAAATCCCATAGACTTAACATTGCGACAAACTTTGACGAGTCGTAGCTCAGACCTAGGATTTCACAGAAACTTGTGACTTGCCACATTTGAAGAGGCTGGCAGGCTCTGTAAGAACATAACTCACAATGGGGTGTAAGTTGTACCCCTGGGGTGTAAGAGGTCCCCAAATTTCCCCATAGACTTATAATGGGGCAGGAATCATGCCCATATAAGGAACTAAAAACGTCCCGAATGGAATATCTTTGCAGCGCAGTGTCATAGAGACATGGGGGTGGGCTCATTTTACTCAGGCATCCAATCAGTCCCTTAGGATCCTTATTGAGCTATCAAGCCACGCCCCTAGCAACCATTTTGGGCACCCTAGCAACATCTCCCATAGACTGCCATTATAAAATGCCCAAATGGATATCTTTGCAGCACAGTGTCACAGAGACATGGGGGTGGGCTCATTTTACTCAGGCATCCAATCAGTCTCTCACCATCCTTATTGAGGTATTAAGCCACGCCCCTAGCAACCAAATATGAGCAGCCTAGCAACATAATAAACAAAGCCTTATATCTCTGGATCCGGACATCATAGAGACATGGGGGTCGGGTCTTTGGGTCATATTAGCTTCATGCTAGCTTCATGCTAAGTCATGCTAGCTTCGTGCTAGTTTCATGCTAGTTTTATGCTAATTTTATAATAAATCTTGCTAACTTAATGTTAAATCATGCTAGCTTCATGTTAAATCTTGTTAGCTTCATGCTAATCATGCTAGCATCATCTTAATCATGCTAGCATAATGCTAATAATGCTAGGATCATGTTAATTTCATGCTAAATTCATGCTAACTTCATGGTAATCATGTTAGCATCATGCTAGCTTCATGCAAATGATGCTAGCTTCATGCTAATCATACTAACATCATGTTAGCTTTATGCTAATCATGATAACATCATGCTAGCTTCATGCTAATCATACTAGCATCGTGCTAGCTTCATGCTAATCATGTTAGCATCATGCTAGCTTCATGCTAATCATGCTAGCATCATGCTAGCTTCATGCTAATCATGCTAGCTTCATGCTAATCATGCTAGCATCATGCTAGCTTCATACTAATCATGCTAGCATCATGCTAGCTTCATGCTAGCTTCATGCTAGCTTCATGCTACTCATGCTAGCATCATGCTAACGTCATGCTAATCATGCTAGCTTCATGCTAGCTTCATGGTAATCATGCTAACATCATGCTAGCTTCATGCTAATCATGCTAGCATCATGCTAGCTTCATGCTAGTCATGCTAGCTTCATGCTAGCTTCATGGTAATCATGCTAGCATCATGTTAGCTTCATGCTAATCATGCTAGCTTCGTGTTTATCATGATAACATTATGCTAGCTTCATGCTAATCATGCTAGCATCATGCTAGCTTCATGCTAATCATGCTAACATCGTGCTAGCTTCATGCTAATCATGCTAGCATCGTGCTAGCTTCATGCTTATCATGCTAGCATCGTGCTAGCTTCATGCTAATCATGCTAGCATCGTGCTAGCTTCATGCTAATCATGCTAACATCGTGCTAGCTTCATGCTAATCATGCTAGCATCGTGCTAGCTTCATGCTAATCATGCTAGCATCGTGCTAGCTTCATGCTAATCATGCTAGCATTGTGCTAGCTTCATGCTAGCATCATGCTAATCATGCTAGCATCATGCTAATCATGTTAGCATCATGCTAGCTTCATGCTAATCATGCTAACATCATGCTAACTTCATGTTAATCATGTTAGCATCATGCTAGCTTTATGCTAATCATGCTAACATCATGCTAGCTTCATGCTAATCATGCTAGCATCATGCTAGCTTCATGCTAATCATGCTAGCTTCATGCTAATCATGCTAACATCATGTTAGCTTCATGCTAGTCATGCTAGCATCATGCTAGCTTCATGCTAGTCATGCTAGCTTCATGCTAATCATGCTAGCATCATGCTAACGTCATGCTGAATCATGCTAATCATGCTAGCATCATATTTCATCATGATCACTTTTTTAAATCATGCTAGCTTCACACTTAAACATGTCAACAGCCAGGTAAACTACTAGACTAAATTTCTTTTACATTTCTGTCAATCAGCTTTTTGCATTTTCATGCACTGGTAATTCCTTGGGAATTGCATATCTAGTTTTAATATATATCTTTACATAAATACTATTTTGTAGTTAAAAGCTATAATTTCGTTATTTTACTAACCCAACGACTCCTTCGCCCTTTCCAGTAGGTTGCACGTAAATATCTGTGCATATGTTCCACCAGTACTCCATCAGAGCGCGTCTTCTCCACCACGGGGAGCAACCAGCACTTCCATCCGCAGCTTATTAAAACTAGACGTGACTAGAAGTGTAAAAGTTGTTTTTTCTGGCCAGAAACGTTGAAAGTTTAATGTAGAATTTATATCTTAAACTGCCGCTTCAGTGCAGTATAGCTAACATAGCATGTAACAATGAGCACGATCTCCGAGACACTAATAAATTATTAATATGGGCTGTTTTCTTGTCCAAATTAAATATTTTAAGTTAAATGTACAACATGTAAAAAGACAAGATTCTAGCAATGTCAAGATCAAATGCCTGACAGGATATTTTCACAGACTAACACACGTCACATCTCAGGCATAGACTACAGTATTTAAAATAGCATATATGCATTAGTTATATTTTCAATTTCATTCATAGAGCAATCCCCGCAAAGATTTTAGGTTAACTATAGTCTATAGAAGAGAGTGTATGTCGACTCGCAACGGAGTGAGGTGGGGGCGTGGCATCACTAAGGTGTCTCTCCATCGTGATGTCGGTCAACCATCATGATGGACGATGATATCGTCCATTGGCACAACCCTAATTACTATGTATTAACAGTGAGACCAGGCTGAAATAACAGTGACCAGGGGCTTTCAAACTCTAAAAAGCATCATAGCAGTTGTGTTGTGTTATGACAGGATATCTTGCTACAGTAGCATGATACAACACAAACTGAAAAACCTAACATAACAGACGCAGAATAATGTAGGAGTAAGATCAAACAGGTTATTGATCTATATGTGTTTGTCAGCTTTTAGATGCCCAGAGAAACATAACTCACCCACACCGTATTTCTCTGTAAGTCCCAGCAGCATGGTGCATTGGGTTCAGCATGAGCCGGTGTAGCCCCAGTCACTGTTTCAATTGAGGGAGGGCTGGGGGTTCCCGAAGCTTCAGCTTGGTCTCACTGTTAATATGTAGTATTTACACGTACTGTAACTTTAAAAAACACAAAACATATTTTTTAATACAATTAAGTAGATGCTGAAGCATACAGTGTAGATATATTTGCAACATTTAATTGTAGCATTATTACGTTTTTATAGCTACAAAACATAAAACATTCATAAATCTTTCATACCATAAAGATTGCTGTATAATTGTCCTTTAACCATTTTATCGATAATGTTACCACCCAAATCCTACCGCAAACATAAACCTTTCCCTAAACCCAAACCCTTTTAATATAAAATGTTTAAAATACATAATGTACATAATGAGAGAAATGTGTAGGAAAAGTTTAGTAACAATAGTAACAATATAGCATTTAAAAGATATTTTACCCTGCTAGTACAGTCCTACACCTAACCTACCTCAAACAGTCCTGTCAAAACGTTGATATTATACGTTTCAGTGTGTTTTAAAATGTACGTAAAAATACACACGTATTCTCATGAGATCATGTTGGAACCTCCCATAAGCATTAGGGAACCCCTATAAAGCTTTAAATAAGGAACAAAAACAATAAAATACTAGTAACGTTTAACAATTTTTGTCAAAATACACAAGCATCGCTATCAGTTAGTAATTTCCAAATTTAAACAACGGACAGACATTCATGAGACTTATTCCAGTGTATGACGTAGTAAAAAGCGGATTGTCTCTCTTTACTCATGTCCACAACATCTCATACGCTACATCCTACATCGTGTATTTTTTTTTACAAAAGCACATCGATTGCCCTCAGAAGGCCCTCCTTTATTAACGCCCTGGAGCTGTGTGAAATGGATGGACTTTATTGGGCTTCAAATCAGAAGCACCATTTACTACCATAATAAAGCTTTGAACAGACAGGACATTTTCTAATATAACCTTAATTGTGTTCATCTGAATAAAGATAGTTATATACATTGAGGATGGCTTGGGGGGTAAATCATGGGGTAATTTTATATTTTGGGTGAACTATCCCTTTAACTGTCATGAAATATAAAATAAAAACCAATACATGCAATATTCACTCGGATTTCAATCAAACCATGGAAGCCAAATTCATTTTGGATGCTGTATCTTTAATAAATGTATGCATATGATCTGATTAACAATAATAGATACTGTCCTCCAAAAAACAACGGCCTCATAAGTCGTTTATGAAAGCACCTTAATATGACATAAAGTGACATTAAGGCATTAGTGACCTCTAGCTAGTAGCTTATAAATACAACCTAAGTTTTTTTGCCTTATACATCAGATAAGACACATTTCATTTTATGAATTTGTAAATGTAGAAACGGTTTCATAAACATTTATGGTTTTAAAGATATTTTGGAGCATCTAACCTCACCCTAACCCTAAAGCCAACAACTTCTCAGCCATATAAAACACAACACGCAAGTAAAAGTACAGTCAGGTATTTATTGCATAAAACAGTATAAAAGTATTACAAACCATTCGCTTTACAAACCTTGCGAACTGAAGCCATACGATTAGTTTATATGAAAAACTCTGTGATCAAAACGCACAGTCAGATCTCATTCAAACATAAACCAGCATGAATATACCCCCCAAAATATAATTTTACACCCTAATATATTAAGTTTTACCTGCTGCCGGTAGAAATGCTAATTTAGTAAATGCATCTATTGGTCGTATTTGGTGAAATGCAGAGGCGTCATGCCCATTCAAACTGAGGGGGCACGTGCCCCCTTGTTTTTTTGAGCCAAATGGATTTTGCATGCAACCTGAAAATCAAACACGCGTCCATCAATCGGTAACTAGTCTTTTAATCGGTTTAATATGCACAATATTATTAATTCTGTGCTGCATCCTTGTCACTTTTCAGAGATTTTTGCCGTTATGATAGTGTTTTGAGCATGTTACATTACTTACTGGCGGCAGGCGCTGCAGTCAGAGCAGCCGCAGGCGTCATTAGCGTGAGCGCGCTCACGAGCTTTCATGTTGCTGCTGCATTTGGCTATCTGAGGAATTAAAACGTGCAAGAAACGCTCACAACATTTTCAAACCCCAGTACGGCAATGTGCAGTTAACCTCCTCTGTGTAGAAAATGTATGGTTTAAAATGTGACTGTCTCAAAGTTATATTAGAAAAAATTTCTAGATTCATCTTCTTGGCACAACGCCAAAGTTCGCCAGAGTTCACATGCTCACATATGAGGTAAAATTTTATGCAAAAATTCGTTCCTCCAATCATTTTATCTAAACATATTTTTTTAAATCATTATTGAACATTAAAATCAATCACGTTGCTATAGCTTATGTCATTTTCGTTGTTTATATACTTTATGGATTTAAAATGACATTAATTTCATAATGCAGTTGTTGTGCAAAATGCATTAATGACACAATTAAACAAGTCATTAAACAAAACTTAAAAAAACAAAACATGCCGTTTCTGTTTTAAATATGATACCAATATCATGCCATTATTCCGATTGAATAGTATTTGATATGAAAGTGAGTCAACACTTTTATTTTGGAGTTTTTTGCATGAAGGCAGGGGCGCTCATATTCTTAGAAATGTAAGTGCCATGGAAAAGACTGAAAGCTCTATAATATAATTCGTTTGATGTCTGTGTATGCACACATTTCTGTGAACTGTGCACACTCTGCCCCCTTAAAAAAATGGTGCATGACGCCCCTGGTGAAATGGACAAATGACCGAAGCAATCGTATGGGTTGGAGGATACGTTGTAATTTCCATATGGATGGAGTTACATTACAACTCAGCTGTCTGGATACAGAAACCAATGAGTAACATCGTACAAATTCAAATCTAGTTTACTGTCATCCAGCTTCCCCTGAATGACTGCTGTCTGTGGCCCATCACATCTACTGTCACTTATCACTGCCTCCAGAAACATCTGTCACAGCTGTCACCTTCACCTTATTTATGGTTGTGGTGTCTGTCCCGGCTGAATAGATTTTTGTGGTGTTGCACCAGGCTTCTTAACAAGCTTAACCAGGAAGGAAAACTTGTTGCACCATCACAGCTATGTTACTCCCAGACTAGCAGTGACCAACACAAACCGGCCTAAGCATGAATTCGGCATTAATTTCACATTAATTGGGCTCTATCATACACCCGGCGCAATGCGGCACAATGCAGCGCAATGCGCGACGCAAGTGTCTTTTGCTAGTTTCCACCAGACGCAATGATCGTTTCACCATAGCAAATGCATTTGCGCCCATTTTTGTGCCAATGGGTGGTCTGATCTAAAAGCGAGGTATGTTCAGGCGCATTGTTGGCGCATTGCTATTTTGTGTGTATTTCAGTGAACATGTATGATATTTTAAACCAAAAATCAGATGAAGTACTTAATCTTCATAATAATCATTATTTTAATGGCATAGATCTGTATCTTCTACTTGTTTTCACTAGGGATGCACCGAATCCAGGATTCGGATTCGCCCGAATACTGGGCTTTTTGACGGGGTTCGGATTCGGCAGAATCCTAGATTTTTTTCCACCGAACCGAACCCTAGGCTTGCGCTACGCTGGTCGACGTAACGCGGCCGTTGATTACACACATCGGGTGCTGACGTGGAGATGAGCTTTTTCTTTCGGTGAGCCTTAGGGGCTGGACACACCAAAACTTTTAAACACAGCTGAAAACGCCTTGAGGACGCCAAATTCCAGCTGTTTTTCAGCCGAGCGCTTGGTAGCTGTGATGCTTCAGCTGTGAGCCGGTTGGTTGCTGTGGTAATCTTCCGCCCCTCCTCCACTGTAATTGGACGGCCGTGTGAAACCTGACATTGACGAGCGGAGCTTCTCACTCAAAGTTAAATATAGTTTTCAGCGCGGAGCTGCTTGCTTATTGTAAAAACGAGCGTGTCGCAACGCATCGCTTTCATTATGCATAGGCTTATGGTAATTGTCAAAATAGTTTTTCCAACTTGTCATCCTGGCATAATGTACAGTTAAAATTAATGAAAAATACACTGCTGTGGACGTTGTTTACTTCATTAATGTGTTTTACTGTGTTAATGGAATAAGGATGCAAGTAGGATTCGGTATTCGGTTTCGGATTCGGCCGAATCTTAAACGGTGGATTCGGGATTCGGCCGAACCTAAAAAATCTGGATTCGGTGCATCCCTAGTTTTCACCTCGGTCCAGCTGTCAATAGCTCAGCTGCCAACATCAGTGTTGTAGTATCGACAGGAGCTGGTTTCTGATGGGGGTCCAGCAGCGCTGTAGTACAGTATCTAAGCATCTGTGGGTCACTGATGGTGCAGTCAGTACTGGTGAGGAATTGGAATGAGGGATTATGAAGAAGCGTTAGTGCTCTTCCATCCATTCGCTCTCCTGGGACACGTGCATTAGGAAGACCTGAGCAAACTGAATTAGACAGAAACTCTCTGACTCCCTGCCTCTCATAAGCCCGAATCCCAGCGGACTTCACAAGAGGCGGATGTGAGAATGAAGAAGAGAGAGAGAGAGAAAGTCAATACCGAGAAATCAAGGAAAAGTTTACGCACAAATACAGCCTTTGAACAGAACTGATGCCTGCAATTCATGGCATTTCCAGGGCCAGAGGGTCAGACGAGGGTTGGGTAAAATGCGCAGGTTAAGAAATGGCCGCCATTTAATAACGGATAACCTCTCGGGTGCGCTTTTAGCTTGCAAAGCTGCATCATGTTGTTTGGTTTCTTAACAAATAAAAGTTACATTATTACAAATAAAAAAACAATTTAGCTGAACAAAATACAAAATTGTATACAGTGCAGTTGAGATTACCAATTATAGCGATTACCGATTATAACGATTAACCGTTCCAATGTCACGGCCCAAAAACCTCTGTCGACATTCAACCAGTTTGGCAATAACATGAGACAAACACGTTCATTCACATCTGCTGCCATGTGTTTGTGATGAGAGTGCTTCACTGACTGAATTTAAATCCCAAAAATTTGGATTTTTAAGCTCCTTTCTACTTTGTTGGTTTCTTCTGTGATTGCTGTGAGCACACGTGTTGTGCAGCTTCCTGGGTCCTAAAGTACACCCGATTTCTTACAACATACACAGACAGATGACTTGCTGATTTATCCTGTGTTTATATGTAAATCTGATTGTGTTTAATCTGAACTAGATGTAAATCTTATTTATGTATAGGGATGGTGATGTCGCAGTGGATAAGACCAGTGATGGGAATAACGGCGTTATAAGTAATTGGCGTTAGTAACTGCGTTATTTTTTTCAGTAACATGACTGAAATTTTTCAGTTTGACATTAAAAAGCTGCGCATTACTAAAATTGATCTTACTGTAGTGATTTTCAGCCGCGTATGCTCACTCTCTCAGCCAAACACTGTTTTTCTCTTGTGTGTGTTGTGAGAAACATAACGGATGATGATTGGCTTAATTTCCATCGGTTGCCAACCAGAGGCAGAGTTCACAAAAAGGCCCGCCCACACGCGCAGTCCGAGGAGCGAGCAGCAGTGTTAAAAAGTCTGAGCAACTTGGTCACTTTGTCGCTAGATTTAGCAACTTTCTATCACTTTAGCGACTTTATAGGACAAATCTAGCTATCTTTTCCGGCGTGGTTGGAGACTTTTGTAGACTGACATGAAAATACGCGTCGTTTTGTCTTCTCAACGAGCAGCGGTGCTGCTGCTGACTGTGCCCCATCTCAAAGCACTAGTGATGGAAATTTTCGTTCATTTAGGTGACTCGTTCATTTTCAGTTCGTTCACCAAAATGATTCGTTCAGACTCGTTCACTGATTCGTTCAGTGACCATTTCTTAATTTTACAAAAATACGCCAATAGGTGGCGAAGATGTGTGTCATTATGTGTTTTAAGACAATGAATGACTTTTTGCAAAAACTCATTAGTTTTTAATAAAGCTCAAATTGTGAAATACTAAGCATAATTTTATCAAGTTACCGAATATATTAAGACACACGTACATTCATAGTACATCTAATCTGGATTTGTTGTAAATAAAGACTCCCGTGCATGCCTCCTCTGGTTCGTCAGTCATCAGATCCTCGTTCACGAATCATATAATTTCGGTCATGTCGTTCAAGACTGCGTTTAGACGCAGATGACTGATTTAAGTTCGGTGAAAGGGTGGATTAAACTATATAGACATATAAAACTATATTAAACAGAAATACCAATTTTTTCAACAGTAATTACCTTGCTTATCATTTGTATTAAGGTAAATAGTCCGCCTAAACATGGTTACTATAACTTTTATTAAAATAAAACCACATGATTCTTTCACAAGATTGTTTACGTTGCACTCGCTATCTATACGATCTCTCTCATTCATTAGGTTGTAACCTGTACCAGTCATTCAGTTTGTTTAAGAACGCGATCTCTTTATCTCTCTCACGTTCGTTCAGACTCAAAACAGCGACTCGGTCAGTGAAGGGCGTATTCATTCAGTACGTTGAGCCAATCGTATGCTCGGCCACAGCTTATACTCGATTGCCATTGGCTCGTAGTTTTGTCACTCTTTGAAGGCGGAAAGAAAGCCGCGCATCATTTGTCCGTGCTCCTCAAGAAGGGAGGGAAATTTCAGTGAACGAGAAATATGAGTCAATGGATGGCGTGAACGAGAACGATTCGTTCACATAAAAGATTCGTTCAAAAAGAACGATTCGTTCACGAACGTAACATCACTACAAAGCACTGACATGCAGCCCGGTCATCGCGCATCAATCACTCCGAAAACACCGGCGACAGGGCGATGGCAAGTACAACAAGCTCAAAGGTAGCGGTCGCAAACACGAAGTATAAAGCACTACTTTTCCATTGTTGAGGTGAAAGGCAAGAATTTTTGTGTAATGTGCAACTTATGCCCATGAAGAAAAAGTCTCTCCACGTCTGTGGCAAGTAATTCTGATCTAATAAAGCACCTCACATCGTCACATGCTGCCACAAAATTAGTGATTTCTCTTTAGTATCCATTTTAGTCATTTAACATATTTAATTTTGTAAGGGGCATTCAAGTTATTTGAAATATTAAATTTTTTTAAGTAACGCAGTAATTACTTTTCCTGGTAATTAATTACTTTTTTAATAATGTAACACAGTTACTAACTCAGTTACTATTTGTGAGAAGTAATTAGTAACTATAACTAATTTTTAAAGTAACGTTCCCAACACTGGATAAGACACACGCCTTTGATGTGTGAGAGACCCAGGTTCCAATCCATTGTTACAACACTTAACCCCCAAATTGCTCCCGAGGCGTGCAACCTCTGACATATATAGCAATTGTAAGTCGCTTTGGATAAAAGCGTCAGATAAATAAATAAATGTATGCGAACAAAAATTTGGTTTGCATCCATTCTTTATTTTACATTTTTAGAAATTGTTTACAAAACTATGATAATATTGATAATCACTATAATGTAACCCAATATCCCAAGATTGAACATGTCACGTATTTCTGTTTACATGTCACTAACCATGTTTCCATCCACACGTTTTTATCCAAATTAAGTGATATCGAATGAAAAATGCCTTACGGAAACAGTAAAATTCGATTGAATTTCATGAATATCGACTCAAAAGAAATACGTTCGATCTCATCTGATTTTATCTTGATCGATATATGGCTTATGCGATAAATGCGGATGGAAACGTTATTTGCCAAATAAATAATGATTTGCAATTAAGTTTTAGTTCATTTTATGGTTGCAACCCGCCACAAAACGAAGAAGAAAAAGTTTTAGGTCATTTCCGCTCTGGTGGCACACATGGCGGGTGTCAACAAAGTCAGATGTAAGTGGACAAACGAGGAGACGAGATACTTTTTAAATTTAATTTACCAGAGAAATAAATGCTATTTTAGATAGCAAAAATCCGTAATTTATCAGGAACTCGCAAAGGAAATGTCCAACAATGGTTATGACAAGACGTGGGACGTCCTCCTGAGTAAATGGAAGGCGCTCAAACAGCGATACATGTTTCAAAAAAGAGAGTTATCTCGCAGCAGTGCAGGATGAAAAAATAAAAGCAAAGATGCATCGTAGCTTCCTTGGCTCTTAATATTAACAGCTCAGGTAAGTTATCGTATTCATTTACTTTGAGGAACGTGTTAAGCATTGATCCGTACTATCATTTCACGTTAATGCCTCCGTTGTCGTCGACGTGAATTTGCATCATCGTAGCAATTTGTTGAAAGTGTCGTTTTCTTATTATTATAGCTTGACATGTCGCTATCAGTGGATAGATACTTAGCTACTGTCACGTATTTGTTACTCAATTGTTTTGTCCTATTTTCTCACCATTATCGCTTTGGTTTAGGTTAGAGTTAGGTTTACATAAAATTACATCCTTACCCAAACCCAACTCTAACCCTAATGCCAGATGACAATGTTTTAAAAATCTGAAAATAAGGGGAAAAAACAATACTTAAAGTGACTTCCTAACGCAAACACCAAATCTATCCCTAAACCGAAGCATCAATAATTTGTAAATGGGACAAAACAGTTGAGTAACAAATACGTGACATTGATACGCAAACAGAAATATGTGACATGTTCAAGCAAAAGGTGGAAAAACGTGTCAGGGTCACGGAAAAGACTCACAAAATGATGTGACTGTACATAATTTCATGATACAGGGTTGGATGTACAATGTTCATACCGTTTCATCTCTACAGTGCAGATGGTTTCACCTAATTCATGTTGAAAAATTAAGAATAACTACGTTGTAGTTTTCCTATAGTAATAGTTCACCAAAAATGACAATTCTGACATCATTAACTCACTCTCATGTTGTTACAAACCTGTATAAATGTCTGATGAACATGAAGGACAATGAAGAACCATCCATGAGCCCCATTAACTTCCATAGTATTCTTTTATCCAACTATGGAAGTGAATGGGAATCTTGATCGGATTGGTTAGAAACATTCCTAAAAATATCTTCCTTTGTGTTCATCAGAACAAAGACATGTAATTATTTCATTTCTATTCAATACCTCAATTCTGATTACAGTTCACTTAATCCTATTTAATTTTTTGTAATAAAGAATGTGCGTGAGAATTCAGAAATGAGTGTGATATTACGCATTGATGCTTAGGTTTTTAAAGTCCTGCTTTTTACCTCAGTGTGTGTGGATCTTCTTCTCTGCTTATAAACTCTTGTAACGCCATTTGTAAGCCTGTGATGTAACATTGTGCATACTAGAAAACATGGTGTAATGCCAAAGCATAATATATTCCAGCAGGATTTGCAAATGTAAGTGTTATGCGTGTGTGTGTGTGTGTGCGTGCATGTGTGTGTGTGTCAACAGAGTGTGGCATGCAGGCATTAGATTAAGACCTGAGATTTGTGCCCTTCAAATCCTGCACTGTCAAAACATGAGTAGGGAAGATCAGACGCGAGCAGTTACATAACACACTAAACATACAACAGACACAAGCTGAGCAACCTTGCTGTCAACTGTTTGTGTGTTAAGACCGCCTGAGGCTTGATTTGAAGTTCAATGAAAGTAATTTAATAGTTAATAGTTGAGCTGATAACAAAATGAAGCATACATAACATAAACTAAAATATTGGTTTGTATAGATTTTTTTATTTATTTAAATTGCTATTATACTTTTTCAGTATTAAAATAATACTTTTACAAGTATTTAAGTTTTTCTTATTTCAAGTTTGTTGCAATTTATTCTGGGATTGCTTTCTACATTAAATTTGTGTGATGTTCCCTTAGTATTTTGTTAAAATAACGAAGGTACTATTATGTCACTGTGTAAAAAGGTTTAGTATAGAAATAATCAGGGGTCTCGATTAAATAGTTCTTTCTAGACGACTGTTAGTTGTGTTCCCTGTAAGAAAGAAATCCCTTTTAATTTACTGTAACAGTCTGAATACAGCATCTCCCCCTACAGGTGTGTCCCTGAACTGCAACAGTCCAGTGGTCAGAAATTCAAAAAATACATTTTTACATAAAATTAGATTTAACTTGTACAATTTTTTTCTTCCCAGATAAACACTGGGTGTCACTTATTCAAGTGATGAGGTCAATAATTGAATTTGACGGCATCCTGTTGTTTGAAATATTTATCCATTTATGCATTACTACTCAACCAAAAACATTCTGCAAAGGGTTATTTTTAATAACAACCCGGGTTGTTTCAACACAATTCTGGGTTGTTTCCACTCTTGGGTTGAGTTAACAACAGCCCAGCATGTGTGTTCTGTCCCAATATTTATCCAGCATTGGGTTAAAAATAACCCAGCAGAATCAAGAGTGCAGGTAAACAGTTCTGCACAATGTGCCACAAGTGGTGCCTATTCAAAGTCAATGCTTTTAAATGGTTTTCATGGATTTTAAACACATAATACAATATAATTTTAATATAAAGGCCCAAAAATAAACAGTATAAGGACATGAGAGGGATAACCTTGGTATTGAGAAAACCATACCATTTTCTATGCATTTTAACCAAGGGGCAACCTTCCGACCTCTCTGTTGAAGACCTCTCGATAGGCAGCTAAAGGCTGGACCAAAAAGGGTGTCAATTCCCACAGAACCTCATGTTAAAATGGCCATCTTTAGAGCCAGTGGCATAGCCACGGTTGTGCCAGGGTGTGCCGGTGCAAGCCACAGTGGCAGCTGGCACACCTAAAAATAAATGCAGAATATTTTTTATGGTCTCTCTATATATATAACGAGATGGGCGCTGCAATTCAGAGAGTCCTGTCATCCGTATTTAAAGCACCTGAATTCTTCAGTTTCTCCCGAAATACATGAAAATAAGTGGCGGTTGAACTGGGAAAAGAATAGAGTATCGTTAGACTTTATAGTTCTGCTATGTGTGTCTGATATATAAATAAAATACATCGGCAAATTGGAATAAATAGTTTTTTCTGCTTCCATTCCATAGACATCAGTGTGTATTTTACAAACTACAAATGTATTGTTTTACTAGTACTTATATTTATTTAAATGTCTGAAACATATAATAAACATTATGTTGTTGGTTGAAAACATTGCATATTAGTTGTAATATATGACAAGTGCTGATCACGTCCGTCTCTGGCTCAGCGCCAACCAATGCGCAAAGGCAGTTTTAATATTTTTGATTCTGATACTGACCTTTGCCTGGCTTATTTGTCTAATAAATTTTGCATTTGGATTTGTCTCTGCCTTCTCACTCATAACATTGTGGTTATAGCAAGGTTATATGCTTATGGTTAATAATTTTGCACAGTTATATGACACCCAGATTATAAAATGCGCACCCAGAGTCGCTTTTCTGGCTATGCTACTGTTTAGAGCAGAAAATAATATGTTTAAAGCCTGGTAGAAAAAGTGTTTTTGGTCTTTATAGCTCATTTTGTCCTTCATGACCATTGTGAGGGGGCTGAATTTTTGTAAGTCATCTGTTTAAATTATATTAAGCCTTAAAGTTCTGCATAATTAAGGGTGTGGCCACTTGAGTGACAGGTGTACTGCTGTCACTACCGTTGAGCTAGGTGGGCGTGGTTTCAGGAACAAGGCACTTCAGCTTCACCCACATCCCGCCTCTTTACCATTTTCGGTTATCCACGCGTGCTTCAATGTGACGCGCAGCCAAGATGGGGATGGCAGGTAGCGCCTACTTTAAGCTTAAAAAACGATCTTCTCAAACCTGTGGGTGATGTCACGGACACTACGTCCATTTTTTTACAGTCTATGGCTGTGACGTGTGGCCAAGATGGCGATGACAGGCTCTACCAACTATTGGCTTCAAAAAAGCTCTACACAAACCTATGGGTGACATCATGGACACTATGTCCGTATTTTTTCTGGTTTTACCATGCGTCCACATTCAAATGCAGTATCAGGTCACTGAAAACAAACTTTTTTTAAACTCCTGCTAAAGTGAAAATGTTTAGGAACTCCGGTTGCAGCGTTGTCTGTGAGTTTAATATGAAAGATAGACAGTTTAAAGCATCAGAGTTTTTGGCTTGTGACGTTGTTGTTTGTGCCAAGGCGAGACTATGCATTGACTTCTAATTGGCCAACAAGGCTTGGCGGTTAGGGATATATCGCCATCTGTTGGTTTGGCATGCTCTTGACAGTGCTTCAATTTAAAAAATACCATTGTATACTGTATGTGGACCAGGCCTAAGACACTGTTTTCAAAGTGTTGTCTGTAGACTTAATACTTTTAAGGAAAACAATTTACTCTGAGTGGGCACAATGAAGCAGAATATAAAAACAGCCTCCACCCCACCAAACTCTCCATTTGCATCTCATTACAAACCTCTTTATGTGGTTCACTTTGAGTTTAGATCAACCAATAATGAATAAAGAGCCACTTTATAGACTGTTATGGTAAATGCATTAAACTCACATCAATGATATATGAAAAGGTGTAGCCAGTGCACAAATTAAACAATGACTTTGAGAGCAACTTAGGTAATTCCTTGGCACGATATATTAAGGTTTGCCTTGTGAAACCCAAATCGTATTTTGCTGACCAGCACCTATTAGTCAATGTCAAGAGTCATATGTTAAGTCGTTTGGGGTTTTGTTGACCACATTAGAGCTCAAAGCTTTTCCTTTTTTTAGTTTCCTTTAAAATACATGCCTGGTAATATGACCTTCACCAGGCTTGAGCTCAGAGGATGAAGCACTGATATCCAATATTTGTGTAAATATATGTCTTTTTCTGTCACGTGTGGTACTGTACTACTGTATTACATTCCCACCTGTGCCAGACATCCTGATCACTCAGTCACATGTATTGCAGTTCAGCCCGTCTGTTCTCAATCCAGCCAATCAGCTGTACTGACACCCACTGGCCTACATATCTCTTCATCATTCACCTAGATTTGTTTGGTTTTGATTTTGTTTAATCCACATGAAGACTGATATTAATATAGCACATTTAACATTAATCAATAATGTATCCACAAACCATTCTGTGACCCTTCATGCCTTATTACCTCATTTAGGTACAGATATGTAGACCATTGAGGTACTAATATGCATTTTTATGTACAAAGATGTATTTTTTGAAAGGGCATTGCACCTTTTTTACTGTAGTTAAGGATAAAGGTGATCACTCAAAACAGCTTTGTATTTATTTGCAGTGACTTTTTCTTCTAAAAGACCAAGTGGATTCAAACTGTGCAGGCAAAAGGCCTCTGCAGTTTAGCATTATTTAGGGTTTTCCTTTAATTCGTAATCCGTCAGCTCAGCGGCCACCAAAATTTAATCATGAAACTAAAAGGTCAGTTAGTTAGGTTGATTTTAATGAGTGTTCCTAATGAAACCAGACAGCTGAGTTGTGGGGATCTTTTGTCACACAGCACATTGGTGTGTGCATGCTGAGGAATGGACCAAGCTGACTCGGTGATCCCTGCCAGCTCAATGAAACTATTACCCGTTTCTATTTCATGCATATTGATCTTCAATGCATTTTGATACATTGCACATTTTACAATACATCACTATTAATATGTTGAATGCTGGTTAAAAATATGTAATGCAAAGAAACCTTGTTCAAATCCTGCATAAATTTACATTTTGAATAAACTAGTTATCAAAGGCATCCCACTTGATATGATTTATTTTCATTACTGTGTCATTTGGTTAAGTGAACTTCCATCCTCTGCCATATTTGACTTTGCTGGTAGACTCAATGAAATTTGTACACTGCAAAAAATGATGTGTTAAATTTTTACACATTGTGTGTGTGATTGTAACTGGGTAACTTGATTTAAAAAAAATACTTTGTTACATGCTGATTACCGCTAAAAGTAGTGGAATTACAGAAATGGAATTACTTTGTAACGCGTTACTCCCGTCACTGTTTTTAACACAACTTGTGTTGTCCCTTTCATTTATTTTAACATGAAATAAGGCCTTAAATGGCATGACACACACAATGTGCAAAAAATTAACCCATCATTTTTTGCAGTGTATGTATTTTATGAGCTGGCTAATTTGTATACTGTAAATGCGTGCAACCACATTCATACGTTTTTGTTTGATTTGCTTTCACCCCTGTGATGTTGGGGTTTTATTATTATTGTTGTTTTAATTATAAATAAACACTTTTGTACGATTCAAATTAGCAACTTAGTAAAATACCAACGCTATCTCATGGCAATTTGTACATATTTTACAAGGTGGCTATTTCGTATTAATTCGTAAGACCATATTCGTTCATTTTTGTTCAAATTGTTTTCACCCTGTGACGTTAGGGGTGGGGCTTCATTATTATTATTGTTTTAATTATAAACAAATGCTTTTGACTGATTCGAATCAGCCAACTTGTAAAATATCAATGTATCTTTTACATTAATTCGTACAACCACATTTGTATATTTTTGTACGATTTGCTATCACCCCTGTGACGTTAGGGGTGGGGTTTCATTAGTATTATTGATACTGTTTTTATAATAAACGCTTTTGTACAATTCAAATTATTCAACTTGTAAAATACCAATGCTATCTTTCATGTTAATTCGTACGACCGCATTCATACATTTTGTACGATTTGCTTTCACCCCTGTGACGTTAGGATTAGGGGTGGGGTTTCATTATTATTATTGTTACTTTAATAATAAACAAATGCTTTTGTACAATTCGAATGAGCCAACTTGTAAAAAACCCAAGCTATCTTTCATATTAATTTGTACATAAATTTTTGAACGAATTGCTGACCCCTTTGACGTTGGGGTTAGGGGTGGGGTTTCATTATTGTATTCTTAGGAATATTGTAAATTTTTGCATGATTTACTTCGTACAAATTCATACGAATTAGCCAAATCGTAAAATATGTACGAATTCTCATGAAATCAGGCTGAAAAAATTTAAAATTTCCTGTAAGGTCAGGCCGGTAAACTCAAGTCAGCCTGATCTCACGAATTTTCGTGGGATAGTCACAGAATTTTTTGCTCATTTTTTCGCGGCATTCTCACGGATCTCCACATTTTTCCGTGGCCCTGCTATGGACTGTCTTTTTCTGTGGCATTCTCACGAATTGGTTACTCAACTGCTTTGTCCTTTCATGTATATCTAACCCTAAACCGAAGCGAAAATGGTTTGAAAATAGGAAAAAGCAGTTGAATAACCAATCCGTGAGAATGCCAAGGAAAACGACAGTCCGTATCAGGGCCACGGAAAAATGCGGAGATCCGTGAGAATGCCACGGAAAAATGACCAAAAAATTTGGTGTCTGTCCCACGAAACTTTGTGGGGGTCAAGTTGCTCAAGTTCAGACAGTTTAAAGAATCAACAATTACATGCGGTGAATGAAGTGAAAAAAGAAGTGAAGTACAGCAAGCTGTACAAGAATGTCATTAGGACACAATTAATGTATCATTAGAGCTGTGGACACAATTAACACTGTTAGACTGCTGTGAATGCATGATGGATAAGTGGACGCCCCATTGAACTTCAAAATTTTAAATCTTTTCTTTGTATCTAAATCTTGTTTTGACAGCGAGCCCACAAGTCAACCCATCTCTCGCCTTTATGGCCAGACCATCTCTTCTTAAGCTCATCTTTGGCCCCTGTGAGAGAGTAAATACATCACTGACTGTCAAACGGCTTAAGAATTCAGTGAAGATGTCTTCTGTTTAACTAAAGTTCACAAAAAAATCAATGTTTAAGTACCTCAAGTAGCTTTGAGAGTCAGTTTCAGAGTTCAGATCTCTTTTAAAAGACCCGACAGCCTTGTCTAATTCATCATGTCTACATAAACTCACGCTGTTGACCTTGTGAAACTCTATCACATTTGTTTAGAGCTGATTCATACTGATATTGTCTAAATCTACAATTATATTTATATGAAAAGCTTTTTGTTGAAACCAGGAACTCATTTAAATCCCTTTGGCTTGACAATGAATCTGTGCCGCACGTCTGGCCTGGTATTTAGACAATCATATTTATTTTTACCATCAGTATTTGTTTTAAGAGTAATTTAGTTATAAGTTGTGCACGTGATTTTTCTCTATAATCTGTTCACGTGAATAAAGGATTTTGCGTATTTAGAAAGTCCATCCTGCTCGGTCAATTTCGTCCAGAATGTCTTGTTTCTGTTGAAGAGACGCCGAACTCTGTTGGGACTGTACAATCTGGACTTGGTTAAAGGTTTGTATTATTTAGCGTCATATTTTTGGCATCTTATTCTGCCACAAACCACCTGGACCGGAGACGGACGGCCGTACCTGGAGAAGTACCATTGCTGACAGATGGTGAACAGCGGACCCAGGCTCACAGCAAAAGAACAACACAATTACAGCAACACAACCGCTTCTGCTTATGCACCTTTTTTCATGCATTTTCACTGACTGAAAAAAATTACTTTAAAGCTAAAATCCCCAATTTTATTAAAGGTGCCCTTCCTCTGGCGTTTTTATTGTTTCAGACTGTTGTCTGAGGTCTACTCATGACGTTTGCATGGTTTTTACATCCAAAAAAATCAAAAGCAATAAGTAATAGGCTATTTTGTACACTGATTTTGAGGCTGGTTAGAGAAATTATCCGTTTTAATGGGCGGGCTGCATTGACGACTTGGAAGTAAACGCCCACTGCTATGATTGGATAACAGTTTTTCGTTCAAACTAATGTCACAAGGTGACGATCTTTTTGGGCGGAACCAAAAGTTGGGAAACTTTGGTTCCGCCCAGACCGGGAAGAGGAAACACCGGACATCCGGTAGTATCGCGGGGGCTGTAATCAGCCAAATCAAGCACAGCTGTGCGTGGTTAAGAGGAGCGCCGGGTGATTGGAAGACTGCAGCACACAGAGGAGTATTTAAGAGCAGTGTAAATCACAGTTTGGGGTGCTTAGTGTGTGAGTTGAGGTGCGGAGCTGTGCTCGTCCGATACGCATTGGAGGCTGGTTGTACTTTCTCCCTCTCTCTCTGTCGTAGTTCGCAGTGGATGTTGGAGTAAGAGGAAACCCTGTGGGTAGAAGAAACATCGGTATACGTGACACATTTAGAGAAATCAAGGAAGAAGGAAACGAAACAGTTTTGCAAAGCATTAACCAAGAGGACCGCTGTGAGTATTAGCTTCTGGATTTAAATGAAGTGTAACAACTAACCTGTGCATTTACCGAACACCTCCAGGAAGAGGAGGGCGGCCCTACCCCTGATCCAGCGCGGTAGGTGAGCCGCAGGAATAGTTGGACGCAGCAGCCACAGCAGCAGAACTAAACATCCCGGCCGTATTGTCATCGCCCCATCCGACCTCAGCGAAGTGGAGGACGTCGGGCGTCTCTTGTGTACACCGTAGTGTGGTGGGTGAGTCCATGTAATTTGAAAACCTTTTCACGTTGAAGTGGTGCTGTGTATTTGCTGTGGGTTGCTGTGCAAGTGCTGTGTGTCTTGTCAGACGTACCCCGCATCATCCATTTTTACTGAGGAAGAGACGGAGAGGCTGACGGTCGCAAGTAATATCATCTATTATACGCTGTGTGCGGTTTGAGTGAGAAGTGACGGTGTGGGCCTCTGGAAGCCGCCCCTGTCTGTATGTCGACAGGTTTCGGAGTGTGGCGGTGAAGACTTGAAAGCTGGCAGTGTGTGTGTGAGTACAACTACGGGCCTTTGCATTGCTACTTTACCTGTGTGTTTTCCCTTGTGGCAGAGTGAGAGGCGAAGGAGTTCCGCCGCCCCGTGGTCTCTACAAAAGGGCGCCCCTGTCCGGTATTCGATCGCCCTACGGGCATTGAGGATAGGGCAGCGCTCGGCCCGGTGAGACGGTGTGACAGTTTGCCCCCCTGCTGACCAGCGAACTCGCCGAGAGGGTTGGCCCCCGGCGCCTTCTGGGGAAATCATCGCCCGTTTGCCCTTCTGTGCAGGCCAGCCGTCGTAAGCCCGCCCCCGTGCATTGTCGATCAGAACGCCGTATAGCGAGCTAAGGAAAAGCTGCACTTACTAAGAGCTGTGTGCAGCGGAGAGGTGAGAAGCATTCAAGTTGAATTAACCGTGTTGTTGTGTCCAAGCTGCCTGTGGAGAAAGAGAGAACGAGAGCGAACGTCAGGAGAACGAACTGTGGACCGTCATACGTACCCAGAGCTGTAAGCAGCGACGAGGTGAGAAGCATCCAAGTTGAACTAACCGTGTTGTTGTGTCCAAGCTGCCTGTGGAGAAAGAGAGAACGAGAGCGAACGTTAGGAGAACGAACTGTGGACCGTCATACGTACCCAGAGCTGTAAACAGCGACGAGGTGAGAAGCATCCAAGTTGAATTAACCGTGTTGTTGTGTCCAAGCTGCCTGTGGAGAAAGAGAGAACGAGAGTGAACGTCAGGAGAACGAACTGCGGACAGTCATACGTACCCAGAGATGTAAACAGCGGAGAGGTGAGAAGCATCCAAGTTGAACTAACCGTGTTGTTGTGTCCAAGCTGCCTGTGGAGAAAGAGAGAACGAGAGCGAACGTCAGGAGAACGAACTGTGGACCGTCCTACGTACCCAGAGCTGTAAACAGCGAAGAGGTGAGAAGCATCCAAGTTGAATTAACCGTGTTGTTGTGTCCAAGCTCCCTGTGGGGAAAGAGAGAACGAGAGTGAATGTCAGGAGAACGAACTGCGGACAGTCATACGTACCCAGAGCTGTAAACAGCGGAGAGGTGAGAAGCATCCAAGTTGAATTAACCGTGTTGTTGCGTCCAAGCTGCCTGTGGAGAAAGAGAGAACAGGAGTGAACGTGCCTGTGGAAAGAGGAAGAAAGGAGAGTGAGCAGTGAAGCATCTGCCTAGCGCGACACAGGTACAACGGGCGAAGAGAGAGTTAAACCCCTAAACCACACTATTTTGTCTTTGCCTCCAGGAAAGAAGAGGAGGGCGCCACGGATAGCGGAGTTTGGCAGGAGCCTGTGTTTCCCGTCTTCCCCCCCTATACCCTTGGTCACCAGTCCCCCTGTAACCCCCGTTGCCCTCTTCCCCTTCTTGCCACCTCCCGGTGCCGTGGTCTGCCTGGAAGGCAGAGAGAGGAAGCTTAGTTTTTATTGCCCCTTCCTCTTTTTCCAAGTTATTTTAAATATTTAAATACAGTTTGTTTTAATACTTACCTGTTCTCGTGTTGTCTGGTCATTGGGTTGGCTTTGGGGACCTCCTCGAGGTGGAAGTTGAGAAGGGGCGTGGCTTTAGCCATTAACAGCCAGCCCCTAGCAGTGACACTAACTTTCAATGTAATCTCATGTGTAATCAGTTTAATGTTAAGTGAATGTCTTAAGACACAGTGTCTTTCTTACACACGCATATTTTATCATAAACCCTTTTGACACACACACGCGTGTCTTTTATCGTAAACCCACGCACAAAAACACAAACGTACACATGTCTTTTATCGTAAACCCTTTCGATGCGCGTGTAGCAGCACACACACACGTCTTTTATATAAACCCTTCGACGCGCGTGTAACGAATGCACAAACACACACATGTGTTTTTTTATCACATTCAATGGCCGCAACTGATAGTAACACATAGTACTAAAGTGTTGTACTCCCACAAACACGCGTGTCTTTTATCATAAACCCTTTCAAAGCAGGTGCAGCATGAATTCGCGTCCCTCGGAAGAGAAAACACCGGCCACCACAGTGACGCATAGTACTAAAGCGTTTTACTCACATAAGCTGCGCCACCATTACGTTCGGATCCAATATTGATAGAGGAGCATTGCTTTTTAATCGCAGTCTCTCTTCAAATCCAGCGTTCTTCTGAACATCCAAACATGTAGCAACTGTTATGATTCCCTCGTTTAATAGGAATGATGTCTCTCGACGAAAAACAATGGCCCGAATACGGTACGGTTAACGTTTAGCCATCCTTGCTGAAAACTAACTCGACTACACGTAATATGTGGGCGCGGTGTCAAGTTGAAGAGCTCATGAATAGTAATGACCTCGATCAGTTCCACGTCACACTGATAAGCTTTTCAAACTGACCTGATTTCTCCGCTTCTTTCTTTTCAGTGGCTAGAGCTGACAGAGGAGGTGGAAGTTAATTTTCACATTCACAACACAAACACATATGGACCTAACACATATCAAAAAATACAAGTTAAAACGGTTTTATGTGGAAGGGCCTCTTTAAGTTAACCCTCTGGGGTCTAAGGGGTTTTTAGGGCCCTTGGGAAGTTTTGACATGCACTGACATTTGTGCTTTTTTCAGTTGCTTGAAAACATATTAATGGCAAAAGTCTCATAACACTGTGTTCATCACAAACTGGGCTACAATATCATATAATCAACATGTATATACATGTTTGTATTTTTGAGAGAAAAATGTTTACGCGTGGTTTTTGAAAAAGCAAAATTTTTAAGTCACTGATATAACTCCACAAAACTCATTCTTAACATGTTTCCCAAGACTTTCCAAACTGGATCTAGTAGTCTAGAGTTTTTTCTTCAAAATGATGTGAAAATCATATGGCCTACTCAATCACATAAAGCAAGATATTGATTTACAATTTCTAAGACACTTTTGCTTGGGAAAGGCTGTATGCATGGAGGCGGGAAAGCTCCTGAATAATCAGTGATTGACAGCTCAGAGACAAAAGAGTTGAATAATGAGCCACTAATGAGCCTTGTGTGGATGTTCAACAGGAATAACTTTCTCTGTAGTAAAACCATGATAAGGTTTACTTTTCAATATAATGTAAATACACACACACACACACACACACATTATATATATTTATATATATTTCTATTGAAATATTTTCTATTAATTTCACAAGTATAAGTTACCTTTTAAAAACCATAGTAGCTTAATCATGGTAAAGATACTGTTTGGCCATCTTAACATGAACACACTTCAACCCAGGGTTAGTGTTTGGTTGGCCAGCGAGAGGTTTACTTTTGTGCAGTAAAAAGCTCAAAAGAACAACTGCCTATCGTTGTCTGGACTCTTATTTGTGTATTTGTAATCATTATAGTAGAAACACAACAAGGGACACGCGTGGGAAACGTATCAATGTTTGTTTACAACCGCCGCCATTACCTCACGTGTTGATCATGAAAGCAGTGAATGTGTAGCCTGGTCCAACCAGACTCTCGTACATTCATTTCATTTGTACAGAGAGTCTGGCCACGCTCCATTGGAAAGCGTTACTTCCGTTAAGGAGGGTCCATTGTTGAAGTTTAAAACTATTGGATCTGCCCAGAGTACTCAGGATCTGCCAAAGCCAATCGCTAACGTGAGGTCGTGACGTATATCATGCACCGAAACCGGACGGAAACAACAAGTCAGAATAATCAGACAAACAAAACTTAGCAAACCTGGTTCTTGCTCCGGCTTTAACTTCTGTATATTCGGCAGTTTTGCAACAACGGCCCGAATAGCTTTTCTCACGTCTTTCTCCGCTGCCATTACTGAACTACAACTCAAACTGACGCGCGACCTCAACGTCATCGTTCTTAGCCACCCCCATCTGTTCGCTGATTGGTCCTGCAGATTTTTGCAGGAGAAAACGAAACTCTATAGAGAAATCCCAGACGTACTGCTGAAGGGAAATGAAAATTAAGCGGAAGCACGTAGGAGGGCGGAGCCAGGCTAGTGAATGTGTGCACACGCGAGTGATCCTGTGTTTAATAAACTTGCTGTGCGGAGATATGCGCTTAGACGCAACTAAATAAGGATTGTACTGTTTGGAATCGCGCATTATATAAGAATACCAAAAAGCGCGTCGAGTTTCCTGACTCGCGTGTTTGTGTATGTGTGTTCCAATCGCGTGAACTGTTTGACGGAAGAACAAAGAAAACACTCGCGTCTGGAGATACTGACACACATACGCAAGGAAATAAGGATTTATGTCATGTTGGTGCAATCGGATGGAACAACAAGGAATGGAGAGACTGGATTGTGGATTGCATATCCATTGACTGCAGGAGGCACGAGTCATGCATATGGATGTTTCTGCTCATTCACTTCAATGGCGCGGGGGTGTGGCGATCCGATCTCATTACAGATAATGAGGTAACTGGCGAAATACGGTACTTCTCCTCCTTCTCATACAGTTTACACCGAATGACAATATCTGTTTTCAATTTCACTTATATCATTTAAAAGGAGACATTTCAAGCATTATGTAGACATTTATCTTTTGTTTCTACACCAAGTATTCGTTAAGTTACAGTTTATTTTTCTGACGCGTTTCTGAAAGGACTTCTCTGAGGGAGAGAGAACAGAACGTGCATCATGTTTATTTTCTTAATTTTGCGAAAAGCACAACATTCTGTTTTTATTGGGAGTGGACAGAAAAAAACTAGACACTTTAACGTTTGAAATGATGTATAAATCATATCTGTATGTCAAAAATCAGCAGAGTAATTTAAGTCTCTTTGCGGAGTGATTGAAAAATAAAGAGTTTGCGGCGCCCGCGCCACCGTCGACCCCAGAGTGTTAAAAATAAAATCTGTTGGTGAGTCTCTATGATGTATGCGAAACTACCACTCCAGTGTTTTCATGTGGAGAAAGATGTTGTATGTGGAATGATACTTATTAATGTCTTTGTGTCCATTTATTGTTTAAAGTGGTCTGCAAGTGTGCATTTAGATATGTAATGTGTGACCTTTAGACATGATTACGTAATAAATAAGGCCACATTTGCCATCTTACAACTAGTGATAGACGAGAAGTTGTGATTTAAAAGTAAATAATTTTCTTTCTTTTTTTTTTGCGAAAATGACTATTTTGCTAGATAAGACCATTATGCCTTGTTTAGGATTGTTAAGAGCTCTTTGGAGGCATTGGAAGCATTGAGGTCCAAGAAGTCCAATACTTGGAGAAAAATCCTGGAATGTTTTTCGCAAAAAAACTTACTTTTTTGGACGACAAGATCAGGATTTTATGAAAGTGGAGTATACCTTTTAACTTACATTTAATTCATACTATGAGAATAAAATTATAAACCAATTTATATAAAAATATTTTTTTATTTCAGATTTTTTTTATTTTACAAATTTTTTTGCATGATTAACTTTGCAAAATTTATATGAATTAGCCAACTCGTAAAATATGTACAAAACCTTATGAGGATCAGCCTGGACAAACCCAACCATTGGATAAAATAAAAAAGTTTAATTATGGTTTAAAAAAGTCTGGCAGGAGCATGATCATGTAATCCAACCGGGATTACAATCCAATCAGGGCAAAGAGGTATCTATTAATAGCCGTCCCTCACCTCTGTCCCTTGATAGTTTTTGCAGCATCGTCTTCTACCCCATCACCAAACTCTCAGCTAGTTCATCTATCCCAGTTCAGCCAAAAATGATATTAAACCCATGATTTACTCGCCCTCAAGCTGTCCGAGATGCATATGTCCATCATTTTCAAATAAACAGTTATTTTAGAAAATGTCCTAGATCTGTCCGTTTATAAAATGCAAGGATAGGGTGTCCACCTCCTTCAAGTACAAAAAATGTGCATCCATCCTTTACAAAATTATTCCAAACGGCTTCAGGGGGATAAACAAAGGCCTTTTTGAGGGTTTGTCATAGAAATATCCATATTTAAAACTTTATTAAAAAATATCTAGTTTTCAGTAACACAGCCATCTTAGACGCCTCCGCATTCTGCATTCAATGATGGACATATGCATCTCAGACGATTTAAGGATAAGTAAATAAATACTTATGTTTAATATCATTTTGGCCGAACTATCCCATTAAAGAGGAAGGAGTAGGCCTACTCTAAAATTCTGAGCTCGGAGCCCTCTCCTGGGACAGCACGCCAAATACACTTTATGTCATTCCCTACATTTTAATGCAAACTCGTGAACTCAGCATTGGTTAATTTAAACCGAGTAGTTTGGTTTGTTCATATTTTATCCACCCATAGGGTGAAAAAAGCATGTTTAACATTCGTTAAACTGTCAACATGCTTCCTACCTAAAGACATATTTTGGTAGGCGCCACAGCGACTTGCAGGTGAGTTACAGTTTTATTTACAACCACAAAAAAAAATCATACACATGCAGTTTGTTGCTCCAGGATTTGCTTCTGCATTTGAATGCTGTGTTGGGTATGTTTCTGACCTCACTGACCCTCTCACACGAAATTATGTTCAAATTATATTTGTTTGTTATATTTTTAAAGCTCCTGGCTGACTCCTCAGTATAGATGTCATTGAAATGTTGCTGCTGTGCTGAAAGCTATTGAACTTGTTTCCCTTGTACATGCTGTGAATACCAAGTACAGTACAGTATATGAATGCATTCATAAAATATAAACAAATCCTTCTGCATGCCCACACTAAGATCTTTGCACTTCCTAAACTCAACCGAGTTACAGACACTATTGTGGTCTCCTTTCAAAGGCGGCACTTTGGCAAGTGAATTAAGGTTGGCATACATTTAAACTTTCCTTTCATCACTTTTTTCTTTTCGTATTTCTTTATTCTGTTTTCCTTCTATTCACAATATAAGAACGTCATGATGTGTATTGTAGGCGGTACTGTAGGTTTGTTGCATATTCTTCACTTTTAAAAGTAAAGTGTAAATATTTAAAATGGTAAACATGTTTGAGTGTTTTTCTAATTTCAGATTTTCCCCCACTTTTATAATTTTAATAGTGCATTAGTTAGTGTCATACTGTACTGGCCAAACTCATGGTGCTCTTCCAGACCTAAATGAGTTTAAATCTGAATCGTGTCTCCTGTTTCTCTCAGATTCACGTCTCCAGGTTTCCAATCAATTAAACTGATAAAAGCCCAAAATAAAGTGAACAATGAAGACAGGCATGGTGACAGGTTTGTTTATGATATCTTTTGGGTGCAGGTGCAACTGGGCTGGCATGCATTGCTGGTCTATTCTGTGTTATGTGTGACTGTGCGTTCATACCAGACAAGAATTAAGCAAATAAATTGTGCTATTTGCACGTAGTTGGACGCTTGAATATTGTGAGTTAACTCGCTTAATATGCATTCACGTCATTCGTACACAAAATTTTCATAATTTGTGTGTGAAATTCAGATTAAAATATGCTTAATTTGCCAGCTTTAGCTAGGTTGTAGTCTCAATTTTGTAAAAAATTGAGAAAAGTGCGTTTTTTACAACTTACCAGATTGTCCGACCTCCTCACTCACTTTCTCCCATCAAGATTCTTGTTATTCCTATTTCTATAAAAGTATTAAGATGTGTCGTACAGCTCTGGGTGTCCACATACAGCGACAATGATTTTGTCCTCCATTTTGTATAATATTTCTGTCTCTGCTCGCTACATTGTTATCATATCACTAGAGCAAGCTCTTGATTGGTTAACGAGGTGTGAATATCCGCCAACGTTCAGATTTTTCAATGTGCGCGATTCGCTCAAATCACGTTACGACGTCAAATGCCCAAACATGTAAATCACATGCGCAAAAATGGACACTCCACTTTTTTTTAAATATGCTCATTTTCCAGCTCCCCTAAAGTTAAACATTTGATTTTTACCATTTTGGAATCCATTCAGCTGATCTCCGGGTCTGGTGCTAGCACTTTTAACATAGCTTAGCATAAACCATTGAATCTGATTAGACCATTAGCATCGTGCTAAAAAATGATCAAAGAGTTTTGATATTTTTTTCTATTTAAAGCTTGACTACATTGTGTACTGAGACCAACCAAAAATTTAAAGTTGCGATTTTCTAGGCCAATATGGCTAGGAACTATACTCTTATTCTGGCGTAATAATGTCATATAATGTCTTTTACTGTATAAATCTGACAACACAAAAGACTCTTGTACATATGAAGGATGACATACTCTATAGGTAACCAAGATTAACATGAAATAGGCAGAAACGGTGTGTATTCAGGGGCGCAATGAACAGTTTCAAGGGGGGTATGCAAGACAGAATTTTGGGCCCCTTTCTTTAGATGATTGTTTGATTTTTATACCATTATGTGTAGCTATATAAAATTACTCAGTTGAGTGTGTTTATGTTATTTTACAGGTCGCATTTACAACTAAAAATAAATGCATGAAGCAAAAAAAAACAGATTTATTCGAAAAACGAATAGCCTATCATTTTAATCTGGAAAGGCAGAAAACATTCACATGATTTTAAATAGATCACTAAAAGAAGAATAATGCATGAAGATGCATTTGTGAATCTATGGAAATCTCTGGAAGGAGCTTTGAAAGTGAAATGTGTACAATTATGTTTAGCCTATAATAGTTCATTCTTCAGAGTTCATATTGATGATCTTATAGTCCATTTAAAAATGTTCTTACGAACTGACTGTATTCGTCAGAAAAACACTAAATAACTTCTATTCCCTTTATGTCGCTGTTCTCTGCGTGTGGTATGCGTCCTGTCCTCCGCTCATGACAAAAAGGGTGACCGGCAAAATTAAAATTAATATTATGTTGATCTTTAAGAGTGTGCGCTTCGCCCGCGCACGCCCTTCGCCAGTGACACTGAAATTGCAAAAAGCAACTATATCATTACAAAGATAATACTGCATGTTTTGGCATTTGGTAGTATATTGCAGTAGTTTATATTTGTTCCGTAATGAGATGCACGGTGTTCTTTTTAATGTTCTTTTCCTTTAATATTCACAACACTTATCAACAAAACATTGATTAAAACTAAGAGACAAATTATATTAAACGAAATTCATTTGAAGCAGACATTTGAAGCAAACAAAACGTCTCGGTTACGTATGTAACCCTCGTTCCCTGAAGGAAGGGAACGGAGACGTCACGTCGTGACCAACGAATTGGGAACCGCTTCGCGGGTGACCTATCTACTTCGAGAACTATAAGAAACGCCAATGAACTTGGCATGCAGGTATTTGCATAATGCCGGCGCCGCCCCGCCAGGTGCGTATATAAGGCGCAGGTGCATAATACCAAATCAGCTATATTATTGCTGAGAAGCCGAGCAACAGTGCCCGGCCTGAAAACAGCAATGGAACAGCAAACTGTGGCGACGGGACGTGACGTCTCCGTTCCCTTCCTTTAGGGAACGAGGGTTACATACGTAACCGAGACGTTCCCTTTCAGTCGGTCACTACGACGTCACGTCGTGACCGACGAATTGGGAATCCCTACCAAAACGCCACTGCAGCTGAACCCTTCCAGTGCCTGCAAAAGCCCTCCGCCCTCCACATAAAGGGGCGGAACCTAAGGCAAAATGCAGAAGGCCGGTCACTACCTGTTCCTTAACCCACGATAGTGAAGCAGCGAACTGGGGAAGCGTCTAAACTGAGCGGAGCTAGAACACTGCGGAAGCCATCCCCTAAGAAGGTTAAATGGATGACATAAAAATATATGAAACAACTGACAGGTTGCTCAAAAAAGACTCTGAACAATACATGGTATGTTGAGAGGTGCAGAGCAGGCTCTGCTAAGGAAAAACGTGGAGGATTAGAACCCCACGGACTTTACACACAAATGAACCCCACGTAGGGGACAAATGTGGACCCCTAGCCTACACAGGTTTACAGAGAATACATCAGTGATAGGTTGACAGCGGATGCTCCGCAACACCAGCTATCAGGGCGGTGGAGGAGAGGCAAAAACAGTTTTTGACGTTTTTGCCCCGATGGCCTTCCATATTGGTGCAACTGTACAGCACCAAAATAGAGGCTCCAAGCCGACACACGAGCCGACCCTCGGCATTCTTAACTAGTTAGTAGAAAGAACCCGAGTGGAAACCGGTTCGACACGAACACTATAGAATCTTGTGAATGTATTAGGTGTCGCCCAGCCTGCAGCTCTACAAATATCTGTTAGCGAGGAACCGCGAGCCAGTGCCCAAGATGATGCCACACTGCGTTTAGAGTGGGCACGTAAATTAAATGGACAAGGCACATTCTGCTTTTGATATGCAAGGGCTATAGTATCCACAATCCAATGGGACATCCTCTGCTTGGTGACAGCTTTTCCTTTCTGCTGACCACCGTAACAAACAAAGAGCTGATCTGAGGTCCTAAAACTTTGCGTCCTGTCTATATACACACGTAGTGCACGAACAGGGCATAACAAAGCCATGGCTGGGTCTGCCTCCTCCAAAGGCAGTGCTTGGAGATTCACCACTTGATCTCTAAAAGGAGTGGTGGGAACTTTGGGCACAAAGCCGGGCCGGGGTCTCAGTGTCACGCTGGATGCAGCCGGCCCGAACTGAAGGCACGATTCATCGACCGAAAATGCATGAATATCCCCTATCCTCTTAACAGAAGCCAAAGCAAGGAGAGTTAAAGTTTTCATAGTAAGAAATTTAACACTCACACTATGCAGAGGCTCAAATGGGGCTTCCTGGAGTGATTTCAGCACCAAGGTCAGGTCCCAAGGAGGAATAGAGGGAGGACGCGAAGGATTCAGTCTTCGAGCGCCTCTGAGAAATCTAATGACCAGGTCGTGCTGACCCACTGTTCTACCGTTTACGGGTGAATGGTGAGCTGATATCGCAGCAATATCGACCTTAATAGTGGATGGTGACAGCCTATTCTCCAAACGACGCTGGAGATATAAAAGCACAACACTAATCGGGCATTCTCGGGGGTTTTCACTTCGGGAAGAACACCAGTCGACAAACAGGTTCCATTTAAGCGCGTAAGCCTGTCTCGTAGACGGCGCTCGCGCAGCAGCAATAGTGTTAGATACCTCTTGCGGTAAATCACTCATATCCTCCGTGCCCCGTCCAGAGACCACACATGGAGGTTCCACAGGTCGGGGCGCAGGTGCCATAATGTGCCCTCTTGTTGAGAAAGAAGGTCCTTCCTCAGGGGAATCTTCCACGGAGGGGCTGTCGCGAGGAGAGAGAGTTCTGGAAACCAATTCCTGGTTGTCCAATACGGTGCCACCAACAGCACGCTCTCCTCGTCCTCCCGGATTTTGCATAAGGTTTGCGCAATGAGGCTCACCGGAGGGAACGCGTATTTGCGCATGTTTCGCGGCCAGCTGAGTGCCAATGCATCCACGCCGAGCGAGTCGTCGGCTAGTGAATAGAACAGGCGACAATGGGTCGTCTCTGGGGAAGCAAACAGATCTATCTGCGCTTTGCCGAAACGTCTCCAAATTTGCTGAACCGCAATGGGGTGGAGTCGCCATTTGCCGGGACGCGCAGCCCGAGAGAGCGCATCCGCCTCTTCATTGAGCGTGCCCGGGATGTAAATGGCACGAAGAGACCTCAAATTCTTCTGACTCCAAGTGAGGAGGTGACGGGCGAGATGCGACAGGTGACGCGAGCGTAAACCGCCTTGACGATTGATGTACGCCACGGTCGCAGTGTTGTCTGTTCGAACTAATACATCTTTGCCCCGTAACTCGTTGCTGAAACGGACGAGCGCAAGATATACAGCCCACATTTCCCGGCAGTTTATGTGCCAATGCAGCTGGGGTGTCGTCCAGACCCCCGAAGCCGCAAGCCCATCGTACGTGGCCCCCCACCCCGTGTCTGACGCATCTGTGCATTTTATCGCATGCCTGGAGAACTGTCTCAGAGGGACACCGGCTCGGAGAAACGCACGGTCTAACCACGGAGTGAAAGTGCGACGACACGCAGGTGTAATGATAACACGGTGAATGCCGCGCAGCCACGCTCTCCTCGGGACTCGATCGTGAAGCCAATGCTGAAGCGGTCGCATATGAAGCAGTCCGAGCGGAGTTACAGCTGCGGCTGCTGCCATATGCCCCAAAAGCTTCTGAAATTGTTTCAGCGGGACCGCGCTCTTGCTCTTGAATGTATTCAGGCAAGTCAGAATCGACTGTACACGCGCTTCTGTTAGACGAGCTGTCAAATCGATCGAGTCCAGTTCCATACCGAGAAAAGAGATTCTCTGCACGGGGCAAAGCTTGCTCTTTTCCCAGTTGACCCGAAGACCCAAACAAGCGAGGTGTTTTAAAGTTAAATCTCTGTGATCGCACAGCGTCTGACGTGTTTGAGCTATTATTAGCCAATCGTCCAGATACGCGAGAATGCGCACACCTCTCTCTCTCAGGGGTTTTAAAGCCCCCTCCACTACTTTGGTGAATACACGGGGCGACAGAGAGAGCCCAAATGGGAGGACTTTGTACTGGTATGCTCGCCCCTCGAACGCAAAGCGGAGAAACGGCCTGTGCCGGGGGAGAATCGATACATGAAAGTACGCGTCCTTCAGGTCGATAGATGCGAACCAATCGTTTGGACGAATGCATGGAAATATGCGTTTGGGCGTCAGCATTTTGAACGGCATTCTGTGAAGTGCACGGTTCAGGGAACGCAGGTCCAGGATCGGTCGCAAGCCGCCGCTTTTCTTGGGTACAATAAAGTAAGGGCTGTAAAACCCCGACCTCATCTCGGCTGGAGGGACCGGCTGGATCGCGTCTTTCGCCAATAAGACAGCGATCTCCGCACGGAGGACGTGCACATCGGCAGCTCTCACCGTAGTGAAACGAACGCCGGAGAATTTGGGGGGACGCCGGGCAAATTGGATCGCATAGCCGAGACGAATCGTGCGTAAAAGCCAACGCGACGGGCTGGGAAGCTGTTTCCACGCCCCCAGATACCGTGCGAGGGGGACTAAAGGCACGATCGGTGTACCCGCGGCGGGCGCAACGGAGGTGATCGCCGGTGTGTGTGTAACGGCCGCACCGACAGCAGTGTTGTGTGTGATAACACTCACCTGAGTCCGTTGCTGGGTGGTTGAGTAAGGGAGGCTCTGCTGAAGACACCTCACGCCACTCGATGCACCCTCTGGCGAAGGAGGAGGGAGACGATGGGTTATGAGCCCGTAGCTGTCTCCTACCGCCTGAGAAGTTGGAGAGCGCGGTGTGGTTATGAGCCCGTGCGCCGCTCTCGTTCTCCTATGATGAGTCGGAGAACGAGGGGGGGTTATGAGCCCGCTCGTGTCTCTGGCGCTCATCTGAAGACCTAGAGATGGAAGTGGAATTCGCTCTTTTTGTGAATTTGTGGGTGCCGACTGAAAAGTCGGCGGAACAGAAAAATGAAACAAAAGATTCCCCAACCGGCCCTCCTCCGGTGGGGGGAGTGGTGCCTTCACCATCTCCCGAAGAGCGATCTCCTCCATCTCTAGGTCGCCCGTCTCAGGGCCGCTTAGATCTTCTTTTACCACCCTTTGAAGCGGGCTGAGCGGGCGGGGCGGGCTGCTGACGACCGGTTCCTCGCTTCTTAGAAGAGCCCCGGAGAGGAACGGAGGCGGCCGCCGCAGGACGCCCTCGGCGAGGAGCAGGCTGAGGCGCCGACGTGGATGGGGCAGGCGCAGGACGCTTCCGACGTGGCATGATCTGAGCGATGGCCTCAGTCTGCTTCTTGGCCGCGGAGAATTGCTGCGCAAACTCCTCGACCGTCTCGCCGAACAGGCCGGTCTGGGAAACCGGAGCATTCAGGAGCCGGGTTTTATCGGCGTCCTTCATGTCCGCCAGACACAGCCAGAGATGGCGTTCCTGGACTACCAGGGTAGACATCGCACGCCCGACGGCGCGTGCGGTGACCTTGGTCGCACGAAGCGCCAGATCCGTAGCCGCACGTAGTTCAGAGAACTCCGCCGAGTCGTGACCTCCCGCGTGCAGGTCCCTCAGAGCCTTAGCCTGGTGAACCTGCAGCAATGCCATGGCATGCAGGGCAGAGGCTGCCTCCCCACAAGCCTTGTAAGCAGCACCGGACAGCGCCGAAGACTGCCTACAGGCCCGTGAGGGGAGAGTAGGCTGGTCCCGCCAGGAGGAAGCGACACCGGCCGGACACAACTGCATCGCGACCGGGCGCTCCACTGACGGGATACCAGTGTACCCCTTGGCATCCCCACCCTCGAGAGAGGTGAGAGGCGAAGGTTGATACAGCCGGTTCCGGGCGGAAAACGGGGTTTTCCACGACCGCGTCAGCTCTTCATGCACCTCGGGGAAGAAAGGCACCGGGGGCGAGGACTGAGAAGCCCTGGCACCCCGAAGAACCAATCATCGAGGCGGGACGGTTCAGGTGGGGGAGGTTTAGTCCACTCCAAGCCGACCGCCTCCGCCGCCCGAGCGAGCATGGCTGCCATCTCAGGGTCGAACGCAGAACCCGCAACCTGGCCCGAAGGTGGGAGTGGATCCGGATTGACGTCCGAGGCTGACAACCCCCCCTCCGACGTTACGGTGGACATCGCGTCAGGTGGAGGCTCGACAGAGCGCGAGGACACCGTAGAACACGGGCCGCTCGTCTCCATCGGGACCTCCGCTGGCAACGGATCAGGGCGCTGGGAGCTACTGGACGAACCAGCAGACCGACCCAGCACCGTTATACGGAGGTCATCCTTCGCAAGTTTGGTAGCTGCACCCTTAGCAGCACCAGACTGGGAAGGCGGGAGCCGTTGCCGGAGGAACGACACCCGTCTCCGCAAATCCGCCATAGTCATACCCTCGCAGATGGGGCATGAGCTATCACGCAACGCTGCCTCTGCGTGCTGGAGCCCCAGACACGAAAGACAACGCTTGTGGCCATCCTGGGGGGCGATGAACACACCGCATCCAGAAACGGAGCACGGACGGAAATCCATCTTTAAAAAGACGACCCCGACCGTGACACGAATGAGTGGCTGTCTTTAAAAAGACACAAACCTCAAACGTGCTGCTCTTTTAGGGAAATCACTCTTTGTGCAAGCTGGTGAAACACACAGGGAGAGGCAACGCACTCACTCGAACTCAAGTCCTAAATTAAAGAGACAGAGAGAGAGAGAAAGGGTGGAGAAAAAACACTGCGAGCCTCCGCTGAGGTGTCTTCGCCCAACCAACTTTGGCAAGCTGAGATCTTTTTTCTTCCCACAGAACAGGATCTACGAAGATCAGTTTTTTCAGAATAGCTTCTCGTGAGCAGATGTCTGCCGGCTTCGAAGCAATAAAAGCTGATTTGGTATTATGCACCTGCGCCTTATATACGCACCTGGCGGGGCGGCGCCGGCATTATGCAAATACCTGCATGCCAAGTTCATTGGCGTTTCTTATAGTTCTCGAAGTAGATAGGTCACCCGCGAAGCGGTTCCCAATTCGTCGGTCACGACGTGACGTCGTAGTGACCGACTGAAAGGGAACTTAATTTAAACTCGAAAATTATGTCACTCCATTTGTACCGTCATATTAGCCTTCAATCCATTACAACAACCAATATATGGCGTTTAAAATTAGAGTCTTAATATTCGGATTAAATTAAACAAAACATTAACAACATTACAACAATATTTAAACACAACAATACTCAAACATAAATATAAAATAGACATTCTCTATTAGGATATATTAAAAACAATCTAATATAGCGTTTATAATAGCTGCACTAAGTTTACTATTTTGGGCAAAACCTCCGTTGCAAACCTGAATAAAAATGAATCACTTTCATTTTGAAAATGATGCGCTGTCACATTAAAACCAGCTCTTAGTAATTTAAAATTTAACTCAATTATGGTTTATACAATTCTCCTATTTCATGTTTATTTAGAAAATAATATTTTTAACTACGCTATTAAGTTATTGTCCGTCTTAGAAATGCAATAGTTGTCAGCAGTCGCTATGCTAATATTTCCCTAAATAAAGCTCTTGCTGTCCTTTTGTATTAACACAAATATTTTTTATTTTTCATGAAACATACAGTTTACGGATCAGCATGAACGCTTTTAAGTGGCATGTGAGATCTTACTTTGAAATGCCAAACAGTAGGGGCTGTCGACTATTTGTCGTAACTTTGCATAGCAAACCCACCAAACTGATCCCAAACCAAAATGTTGCCTACCCACCCATATCCATACCCGCACAATCAAATTAAAAACCACCAGAACCGCCAAATATGTAATTACATCTACTAGGTCATGCTTGCACGCTGTTTTTTAAAAGTGTCTCAATTTTACTTAACACAAAGTCATTCACCGTAGTTTTATATTAATTTACTTTACATTTTACTACAGTGTTAATGATTAAACGTGTACAATAAAAAAATAAAAAGGGAAAAGTGATGACGGTGGGGGCCCCTAGCGTACTCATGGGCCCATATTCCTGGCATACTCTGAACCCCTAACAGCGCCCCTGTGTGTGTTATGTAATCTTTCAAACTGAATATAAGCTTGAAGCTGTCCCATATCACTGAAAAGGAAAAGTTAAATATTAGCACTGAATTGCAATCTAAAAAAGTTAAAGAGCCAGACATGAACACACATACAAACGAGTTAAATACACAAACGCAATGCAACAAGCTGTCCATGTTGCAAAAGCATAAAATCTATCAGAACTGTTACAAAAGCAGCATGGGCAAGTCTTTATAAATATAATATTGCGTGAAGGTCCATTGATCTACAGAGATGTTCACTCCTCACGTAACCTCACAGAACTTTCTCAAAAGTTTTTAGGAGAAGAGGCGGAGCTATATTCTGACAGCGAGGCAATCCCGTACATTTTCCTCTGAGGGTTGTAGAGGTGACTGCTCACAGAATTGGGCTTGTTTGTTTATTTTGTTTTGACTTGGGGGTTTCGAGATGATTGGAGAAGCAGAAGCAGAGATGAATAAAAGATTATGCGTCTGGGTGCACAGCAGAGAATGCTGGGAAACGGCAGAGTTATATCAAAGACTGTGGATTTCCAAAAATCTTTCAAATACGCTGCCTTTTGAGCAAAATAACTCAAGTTGAGATCCAACACAATTCAGGGGACGAATAAGTGTTTATCGAAGTATCAAAGTGAAGATATGGAGAAAATAACGCAGTCAAAACAATCAAGATTTTAAACTCTACTTTACATATCCAATACGGATTGATACTTTTTTACCCTATTGGTTAAATTTGCTGATTGATTTAGGGAAAGTAAAAAGAAAGAAACTTGGTGTTGGTTTTATGGATATTTACCATCTTTCAGTGGATGGGTCTAAGGAACAATAAATGCCTTGATAATGGTCAATTTCATCTGTCCGTGAACTGTGTGGATTTCTATATTTTACTGACCGTTTGACAAGCCTCAGTTTTATGGCCCTTACTACGCAGTTAAGTTCATCCTGCGGTCATGCTTAATGCAAATCTTCCACCGCCTCTGGAGAAAGTATGAAAGGTGCTGTGAAGTCATCCATTCGGTGGGTGTTTGTGGTGTGATTGCATAAACACAGAGGTAAAAAACAAATTAAGGGGTTTTAGGAGAAGGGACATTTAATCTTTGCTTTCATTACAAAGCTCCATTCTTCAGTTGATTCATTTTGAATTAAGTGTGCTGACTGTTTTTCTGAAGAGTGTTGTCATATAGATTCATTAGATTGAAAAATTGCATATTTGGACCAATTTGGTGTCGGTTTTAGTCCATTCGTGTCTTGAAAAAGTGCTGCTTTTACTTGACTTAAATTTAGACTTTCCAAAAGCTGTGTCTTACTTCCAAGGGTCTCAGCAGCACCCACAGTCAATCGCTATGAAGGACGCTTTACTGGTATCTGCACACCCACAGCCTGTAAAGAAGTCAGCACGAATGCCAGTAGTCGGCTCCTACACCCCATGAGTCTCCTGGGATAATGCTGCCTACCTTCCTTAGCATCGTGTACGTTTAACCTCCACCCAACCACAAGCACTGAATCACTAAAGAAAAACCTCCACACTTCATTATTTATAGAGCCTTTGATCAATGTAACAATTAATTGAGCCGTGACTTGAAATAAACATCTGTAACAATATGACTATAAATGAAATCATAGCATTTACTAACATTTAGGTATCAAATATCACAAATACAAAAACGATTGATTCTTTGGCATCTGATAGACGTTTGAACTGTTAACATATAGAACTGCTAAGTGAGGGTGCACCAGGCACCACTACTGGATTTAGTAAGTTTAGTTTAAGAAAAAGTCCAAATAATGCTGAAAATGTTTTTAATAAACAATATAGGGATGCTCCGATCAATCGGCTGATGATGCTTGCTATGCTTCCCAATGAAATACGGTAAATTGCAGCTACATCCAAAAGCCAGAGGGCGCTCTCGTGCAGAAACTCAATATGTGCTGTAGACAAAGAACCATACACACGCAGCTATGACACGCAGCTCCATGGTTTAAGGTATATTAATATTGCTGTTCTTAAAACCTTTTCAGGTATTTTAATGGTAATAAAGAATATGTTTAATGATTATGTTTGACGAGTGTTGCTTTTTCAAATGTTTTTTTTTTCAAAAAGAAAGTTTAAGTAAAGAACAGATGGTCAACTAAATGTGTCTGTTATACACTCCACATTCATTTCATTTCATATATCATGTAAGTGGTCCTCCTCCACACCAACTCCCCATTGGTGTCCCGCATGTCTCAGTACTCAGACCCCTTCATGTTTTTAAATCAAATTGTTTTTCTGTTATTCAGATGCAGATGATGGTGAATTATCTTTTTCTGCCAAACAGCCTTCATCCGCCTTCATCAACAAACATATTGAATAACAAATACATTGTTTTTTTCAGCAGATTTCCAAGGGGGCCTCAATGTGACTTAAAATTATAAAACAGTGGACAAAACAAGCATTTAAATAAGCTAAAACAATCAAACATCAAGATGTTTCTTGTTTTTTGGCCATTTTAATAGAGAATATAAATGTGTCTAGTCATTCCAAATACTAGTTACTTTATGTGGGAAAAATGACTGAGTGGGGGGCCTGCAATATTGTTGTGGGCAACTATTGGGCCTTGAAGTGAAAACGGTTGGAAACCACTGTTATAAAGGCTTCTTAAAAATTTTTCGTTACAGAGTATCTTGGTTAAAACCCTTTTTTTTGTATAAGAGAAGACTTATCCATGTTTCTTAGTTCTCATTGGATAATTACACCCCAGTAACACTCTTTGCATGTTTGTTCTTCAGACTTCAAGGAACCACTTGTGACACCGCCCTGTCACATTAAAAGCATTTTCACTATTCGTTGACCCCAACATCAGTTTCTTATGTGAAGCTAAGCAAATTAAAAGCATTGAAAGGTAAAATATTTAAATGTAAAGGAATTTGGTCTGTTTTAAAACTATAATGAAAGCTTCAATAATAACTACAATATGATTATTACTGTATAGTTGAAGAAAATGTAACCACACATCCTGATTACTAACAATAATGATAATGTTGAATGACCTTTTGATCTTAATGATGTTTCATGGAGATTTCAAAGCATTGTAATGGCTCCGCAGATGGACATGATCCAAGGAGCTCTCTCATTTGTTCAATTAACTTTTCAGTTTTAAACCCGTCGTCTCCTGCTGCGGTTCACGTTGCGTTTCACCACATTCCTATTCTCCTGTTACACTGAATTCAGCCTCATTCATCTTATCTCATGTATCTTTAAAATAGCAAAGCTTTCATAGTGTCCTCTTTGGTCTTTTTAGGCAAAAATCTGAAATTGTTGTAGCTCAAACATATTTCCTATTACTGAAGTTTCCAGGACCTTCTCCATGGACTTCAGTGTTTGAATTATGTTAAAGATTATGGGGGTCTCCTATCTAAATCTGCTATAGAGGGATTCCCTTAATTCTGATATGGTCCGGGATCACCCCAGCCCCCCCCCCCACTATTTGAACACTGATGGACTGTCAAATATCTCATTGTTAATACACCTTACAACCAGCACTCTTGGGAGAACAGATACATCCAGTGTTGAATGGAGTTTACTGAATAGCTGTGGATGATGTGTTTTCCTCTGGGCTGAAGGGCGTCTGAAAGCTGTGACCGCTCTTTTAATGGGTATAAAGTCTATACAGTACATCCTGGACATTCAGTCATTCAGTCTTTAAGGCAACATTTGTATCTGTAGTTTACATTTTTTTATAGGAATAGTTCATTAAAAAATTTTATTTACTGTTTTTGGAAATTTTATTTTATTAATAATTTTATTTAATTTTATTATTTAAGGGCAGTTTATTTTGAAACCTGTAGGTCCAAAGAGGCGGTCACCATTTCTGAATCTGAGCACAATTGAATTTTATTATAGCTTCAGTGGACATGGAGATTAACACATCATTTTTTGTGTGTGTTTTGTGTCCCAGCCATGCATGTGATTTTATGCAATGTCATAAAAGTGCATCTTATTTGCAGGGACCTCTGTCACATGCATGTTTCCTGTCACCATAAACTTGACTGTCAATCATCCTGTCACATTTAACATTTATATGTGCACATTCCTCATTTTATTTCCACTATTCTTCATTCATTATTTATGATTTCATTTTATGTACGATTCCGGGCAATACTGCCTGCCAAACTGGAAAGACGAGAAGCGGATGTGAGCCACTGAAGATCTGCTGATCATGCATAGGCAATCTACTGATGTTTTTACATAAGCAAGTTTAACTTCAAGCAAGTAAAATAAAAATATTGTATTATATATTTAAATAGACATATTTATTTATTATGTATTTTATAATGGCTAACATAAAGAATTTGTTTGGTTACACTTTATTTTGATAGTCCACTTTAGACATTCTACTAACTATAAATAACTTTGCAACTACATGTCAACTAACTTTCAATAATTTGCAACTATACGTCAACTAACTGTCATTAGTGTATTAGTAGACTGTAAGGGTTGGGGTTAGGGAAGAGGTTTGGGTTAGTGGAATAAGTTGACATGCACCTGCAAAGATACTTATAGACAGTTGAATGTCTGTTGAGATTTCATCACAATAAAGTGTTAGTAGATATTAAGCAGACATTCTACTAATTCTCTAAAGATTGGTAGTTGATAAGTAGTTGCAAAGTTACTTATAGTTAGTAAAATGTCTAAAGTGGACTATCGAAATAAAGTGTTACCCATTTGTTTTGCGACATAATTCATTGCATATTTTTAACTACAAAAAAATCACCCAAATGAATTAGTGTCATTTTTTTACATTTTGTCATTTGTTTCAAGCATGATGCTGGTACCTTTTTTTATTGTTTTAAAGGAATAAGGTTTTTAAGACACACACGAACATCACAGTAGGCTATGCCATTAACACACAGTAGCACACTAATCACTTTAAAGATGACCCTGATTATTAATCAATCAGATGCTGATTGTTCGTCAATCAAGTAAACATGAACTAAATACTGCCAGTGAAGTTGCCAAATACATTTACAATGCCATGGTATGCTCTTTTTTTAACAATTTATAATTTGAAACAGTAAATATAATGTAATATATTGTAAATAACAAAGAAAGTAAATGAATTGGGATAGTTAGTAATATTTTGGGGGAATGTAAAGTCAGCCTCTTCAAGGTTCACACAAGTGTAGTTTAACACATAACTTGACCTGACAGACAGAAGGAAGTTTGTGCATTTATGCATTTTTCTTAGATTTTTTTGGTATTTCATTCAATAACAAAAACGTTTCATTTGAAGTGTGCCAAAATACTTTTAAAATACTTCGCTTTGTGCTTTGCTTTGTGTTGTAAATCCCAGTATACTATAACAGAAAGGGACTGCCTGGACCTTAAAGTCGCCATGAAACGTATGTAGTGATTGTCTTATTTTCCCTGAGTATCTGAGTAAAACGGCTTCTGAAATGAAAAGTGTAGGGCTGGACTTGAATTTGTCCACTGAGAACCGATTGGATCATTGGAAGTTGGGTCATGTTGCTGATCGTTTTGGGTAGGAGATTTGCTTTTTTGATTATAGATTATGAGGCCACATAAAAAATTTTTTTAAGAATAATGAAGCTCACTGATAAGTCATTTGTAATAAATACCACAAATATTCCACAACAAATTACAGTTTTTCATTTCAATTTCATTTCGACTTTAAGGATTGATAAAAAAGGGTTCTTTATACTGGTGTACACTGCAAAAAATTACTTTCTTACTTAGTATTTTTGTCTTGTTTTCAATAGAAATATCTAAAAATTCTTAGCGAAACGACCCAAGTAAATAAGTCTAGTTTTAACACAAATAATATAAAATTAAGTGAAATTGTCCTTAAAACAAGCAAAATTATCTGCCAATGGGGTGAGAAAAAAAAATTGTGAAATAAGATTTCGTTTTTCTTTAACACTTAATTCAAGTAAAATTTTCTCACCCCATTGGCAGATATTTTTAAGCATAAATTCACTTAAATTTTATATTTTTTGTCTAAAAACTAGTATTATTTTCTTAGGTCATTTTGCTCATCAAGAAAATACATCTTGATTTAAGAATTTTTAGATATTTCTACTGAAAACAAGACAATAATAATAATAATAATAATAATAATAATAATAATAATAATAATAATAATAATACATTTTATTTATAACGCGTCTTTCTCTTTTGCAGTGTTTTTATATTCATGCCCTCTAAAAGCTAAACAAAAACCCAAACACTCTATTTTGCTAAGGATCATTGCTGTTTGTTTATTATGATTAATCAAACCTTTAAATCACATACCCACAAATAAATGCTGGGATTTTTAATTTGTAAAAGTCTCCTGAATGGCATGAGAAAAATGTGAAAAAAATATCTAGGCATGGAATAAATCTAAAGCAACTGAATTCCAGTAATGAGTTTGCACTCACAGCAAACTTTTATATTTTATTATGAAAAATGTATTAGACAAACACAGCCTATATGCATTTAATAAAAATTGCATTTCTGAGGAGTGCGTCCTGTCATTCAAAGCTGTAGGCCTTCAAATTCTGTAAGCTTTGAAAAACAAAGTAACAGAATGAGCAGCCTTCAGTTTCAGAAAGCAATTAACTCTCCTTTATCTCAGCAAATTGGGTTTTCAAGTCTATAAAGGCTGGTTAGTCTAACTTTTGCCTATTGCAAATAAACAACATCAATGAAATCACACTGCATGTTAAAGTGCACCTATTTCATTGCAAAAAAAAGTGTTATTTTGTGTATTTGGAATAATACAATGTGTTCACATTGTTTATGGTTAAAAAACACATTATTTCCACAAATCGTATTTTTGTAGCTCCATATATCGATCTGACAAGTGTTGTGTCTCTGAATAGGACAATCGTTGTGATTGGCCTAAATACCTCTGACGTCAGCTGGAAATGTGACACTCCTTACCATGTTTAAAAGATTCGCTCACAATGAAATGCTGACAGGAGTCAAGTAACAGACTGCAAGTGATCCTAGTCAAGACAATCTCCTGAGCTCCAAACTGAATGTCAGGATAGGAAAGAAAGGTGATTTAAGCAATTTTGAGCGTGGCATGGTTGCTGGTGCCAGACGGGCCGGTCGAGTATTTTACAATCTGCTCAGTTACTGGGATTTTCACGCACAACCATTTCTAGGGCTTACAAAGAGTGGTGTGAAAAGGGAAAAACATCGAGTATGCGGCAGTCCTGTGGGTGAAAATGCCTTGTTGATGCTAGAGGTCAGAGGAGAATGGGCCGACTGATTCAAGCTGATAGACGAGCAACTTTGACTGAGATAACCGCTTGTTACAACCGAGGTATGCAGCAAAGCATTTCTGAAGCCACAACACAGACAACCTTGAGTTGGATGTGCTACAAAAGCAGAAGACCTCACCGGGTACCACTCATCTCCACTACAAATAGGAAAAAGAGGCTACAAAGTTGGCTGGTCTGATGAGTCTCGATTTCTGTTAAGACATTCAGATGGCAGAGTCAGAATTTGGCGTAAACAGAATGAGAACATGGATCCATCATGCCTTGTTACCACTGTGTAGGCTGGTGGTGTAATGGTATGGGGGATGTTTTCTTGGCACACTTTAGGCCTCTTAGTGGCAATTGGGCATCGTTTAAATGCCACGGCCTACCTGAGCATTGTTTCTGACCATGTCCATCCCTTTATGACCACCATGTACCCATCCTCTGATGGCTACTTCCAGCAGGATAATGCACCATGTCACAAAGCTTGAATCATTTCAGATTGGTTTCATGAACATGAAAATGAGTTCACTGTGCTAAAATGGCCCCCACAGTCACCAGATCTCAACCCAATAGAGCATCTTTGGGATGTGAGGGAACGGGAGCTTCATGCCCTGGATGTGCATACCACAAATCTCCATCAACTGCAAGATGCTTATATATATATATATATATAACATTTCAACAGAATATCAGAAGCGAAAAGGGGCAGAATTCACTCTGATCCCATGTGTAACGTTTAATAATGAAAGAATGAGGTCAGACACTGGTGATGCTGTGTGAGAGAGAAGTGTGCAGGTACTGTATCACTGACCACCATTCATAAAGCAACATCTGTGCTTGCTATTTAGAAATTAATCTCCGGCCTGTCAAATCCATCTGTGCTTTAACCTGATGTGTGCATGACAGGGAGACTGGGGAGACACAGATGACACCAACGTTTTGCTCTCTCACATGTCTGTGCTCCTGTGATTAAATTCTGTCACACAAACCTCCACCTCACCTGACCCACTGAGAATTATATAGAAAATCACAGCTGTTTATATCACAACCACAGGCCATCTGGGAATAAAGATAAAATAAAAACCTCCAACACTGAATGAAAGAGAAAAATATAGGAGCATGATCTACTGTATGTGCACATTGTTTGCAAAAGATGCAGTAATAGTATTGTAGATTGTAGAGCCTTTCAGCTTTTTTTATATTTACAACAGCTTTGTTACAACCCATATACAGCAAAAAATATATATTTCTATTGGCAAAGATATATTTTAATTATAAGGTAAATACATTTTGCAGAAAGTATAGCTTAAATATATTTTTGAGTTTTAACCTCTGTATATTAACATACACAGTAATGTATATTTCAAAATGTATTTCAGGGACAACAAATACATTGCTAATTTTACAACGCATAGGGCCAAATATATATTTTTTCCTGGCCAAAATAAAAATGTTGGCAAAGTATACAGTCTATGAAATCTAAAATGTGTAAATTTTTGCAGTTGAAAATATACTTAATCTGTTATGTTTACAGGTTTGTTTTTATGTTTACAAGTTTTTCTTACAAATTTTAATGCGATTTGAATAAAAAGAGTTTAACTCATTTCCCAACTCATTTAACTCATTGTGTGTGTGTGCTTGCGCAGGGTGTGTGTGATGCGTCACGTGCAGTAGTTGTGTAGTAGAACTTGTAGTCAGTGCATGTTGCATGGTGTGTGCTGCATGTTGCTCCTGCTTGCTACTCTCTGCTTTCAGCTACTGCCACCGGCTAGCTAGTGTTGCTTTCGTCAACGAAAAGTATGACGAAATATCCTCGTCAACGAACCTTTATCACGTGACGAAAACGAGACGAGACGCAACGTAAATGCTGGTCATGTGACGAAAACTATAATAAAATGTATAATACAATATTGTTGACGAATAAAAAAGAGACTAAAAGTGGTTTACTAAATAAAAACTATGCAAAAATGTGTCTTCATTTTTGTTGACCAAAACGAGACGAGATGAAATGTTATAACGTTATTTCGTCTAGCCATCTCCTGGCACCCCGCCACCTGACTGCAAATTATCATGTGTGTTCAATGGCGCTCTGCAAATCGATCCGCAGAAATACGTAAACGTACCGCGATAGCGATTAGAAAGCATGCAGAGCAGTCTGTTCTCGCGATGCTTTGATATCATACGCAATCCGTTTGCGCAGTAACACGCGACACGTCACTTTTGATGGCCAGCTGCGCCCGCGAGTACACCGCCGCATCAAGTCTTCAAATGGAAATGAAAAGTCCAAAATGAAACCCGTGCATCGTTTTCAGGTGAGTTCACAAGCCTGTTAATATGTATAGCGTTGACTGCTGGCACCGCGAACTCATCTGTGTGATTTAAATAATATAACAATGTACCAGTTTGCATCTTCAATCGTTTAAATGACATGTGCTGCGTTGTGTTTTGAAGCATGGTAAATATATATATGCTAAAGACGTTGTTTTATAACTTATATGCTAACAACAAGGGTCTGTGTCCTTATTTATTATTTGAATTAACTAAACTTGCTTAACTGAATGCTTGAGTGTTAAATCAATCAAACATTATTAAGAACATAACCATACATACAAACTTTTGCTTTTATTAATAGACAGCTGATGTTTCTTAAAGCTGGCTTTTAATTTACTTACAAGAAAGATATTTAGTAATTCTCCAAAATTGCTTGGATTTATACTGACACGTAAAATTAGCTTTGTAACATTATAGTGCCATTAGCTGTTGTGACTTTGGTTTATTCACTGCTTTATTTTGGGTTCTCAGTGTTGGTGTTTGTGTTTATTGCTTCACACGTGCGCGTCTCAGTCACGGGTGTAATCAGTGTTATTTGTTTCACCTGCGCCACTCACCTGCAGCTCATTTCATGGCCATTCGGTTCTGTATTTATCCCTGTGTGTTTCAGTGTTCGTTGCAAGTCCGTCTTTGTATGTGCTCGCCGGTTTCTAGCGCTGCTAGATTCTAGTCCTGTCCTGTCTAGTTTGCCTGTTTCTCTAGCCTGTTTTATTTTCCCCCGTCAGTCTGTGCTCTCTGCTACCCGTAGGTGTTGGAGACTTCTCGCCCAGTTCATCTCCTGTTCTCTGCTCTCCCACGCTGCTATTTAAGACTGCTTTTCATCAGCGTGCTGAGGAGTCTCGCCGCGGCTCTGCCGCTCTCCCATTGGGCGGTCCCTCGCTTCGGGAGCTGTCCAGCCTGCCCTGTCAGATTTCAGCACCACTAACGCTCTCTCTCTCTCTGCCCGCCTCAGGATCATCTCGCTCGCCTCCTGAGCTGGCTCTGTGCCCTAGTGAACTGTGGACATCTCTCACTGTGTCGTGTGTGTTCCTCTCTCTCTCCCACCGTTCGCCTGAGTGTGGCAGTAGCCCGGACGAGTGTGGTCATCCTCTCAAGCCCAGTGTGTGGATTCTGTTTTGCCGTCTGCCTCGGAGTGGCCATTGCGCCCAGACGTGCTTCTGACTTATTTATTATCATTTAAATAAACTCTTCTGTTAATCTGCTCTGGGATCTCTCTCTGTTTTTTCATCGTAACAGAACGGACTTGCCAACATGGATCCCGCAGATGCAGATTCTGTCCGATCTGCGCTCGCGCAGCAGGGAGCTTGGCTGGGCCAACACTCTGCCCAGCTTTCCACTACAGCTCAGGAGGTGGAGGATTTGACCACTCGCATTGACGAGCTCACCACACGCCTCGACCGGACTCGGCATTCCCTCGATTCAGAGCCCCATGCTGCCAACCCTCCGCCTTACGACGGCGATCCTTCCTCCTGTCGGGCGTTTCTATCCCAGTGCTCGCTGGTGTTCGCTCTCCAGCCTCGCCGCTACGCGACTGAACGCACCCGAGTCGCCTATGTCATCACTCTGCTGGTAGGGAGAGCGCGCCAGTGGGGCACCGCCGTGTGGGACGCCCAGGATCCATGCTGCCGGTCATTTGAGGAGTTTCGGGAAGAGATGATAAAGCTCTTTGATCGCTCCGTTCGTGGTGATGCCGCCGCGGCTCGGCTGGCTCGCCTCGCCCAGGGATCGGGCTCGGTGACGGATTACTCCATACTGTTCAAGACGTTGGCAGCGGCATGCAGCTGGAACGAGGCAGCCCTCCGGGCGCAGTTCCTTGAGGGTCTGAATGACAACATTCAAGATGAGATAGCGACCCACGACCTGCCGCACTCTCTTGACGGCATCATCGAGCTTGCGCTTAGGGTTGAAGCCCGGATGTTATTCCGCGACCAGCGCCGTACCCTCCGTCACCGGGTCTTTTTAAACGAGCCTTCCCAGTCCAACCAGCCCGGTAGCTCGCCGCCAGTGGAGAGTGAGCCCATGCAGCTGGGCAGGATGCGTTTATCGCAGAGAGAGAGAGAGCGTCACCTTCAGAATTCTCTATGCCTCTATTGTGGCAAACCTGGACATTTTGCCAAGCTCTGCCCGGTAAAAGGGGTTGCCCACCGGTGAATCAGGGGGTCCTGGTGGGCACCACGTCACAGAAATCCTCCCCATCGTCCTGCACCCGACTTCCGGTCACCTTGTCCTTCTCTGGTGTCGATCATCCCACCATGGTCCTGCTCGACTCGGGCGCCGAGGGCAATTTTATCAGTGAGGACCTGGCTCGGGCTTGTGGCATCCCTGCTGTTTCTCTCAAAGCTCCCCTGGATGTATGGTCCATCAGAGGTCAGCAGATGGCACAGATCACTCATTGCACGCCCCCTGTAAGTCTTTTTATTTCTGGCAATCATCGTGAGGAGATTGTGTTGTACATCCTGCATGCCTCTCTATCTCCCATCATTTTAGGGCATGCATGGTTGGCACAGCACAATCCCCATGTTGATTGGCAACAAGATGTTATTTTAGCTTGGTCTCAGTCCTGTCATGTGTCCTGTCTTGGTTCTGCTGCTTCGGGTTCTGTTTCTTCTCTTCCTCAGGTTTCGGCGGTTGATTTAACTGGAGTCCCGGCGGAGTATGCCGATATCGGTCAGGTGTTCAGTAAAGCCCGGGCCACCTCCCTTCCTCCTCACCGGCTGTACGATTGTTCTATCGAACTCCTCCCAGGCACTTCTCCGCCCAAAGGTAGACTTTATTCTTTGTCTGGTCCTGAGAGAGAGGCTATGGACCGTTATATTAATGATGGCCTTCGTGCCGGTATCATCCGTCCCTCCACCTCTCCCGCAGGGGCGGGGTTTTTCTTTGTTAAAAAGAAGGACGGCTCCCTTCGCCCCTGTATTGATTATAGGGGTTTGAATGACATTACTGTTAAGAATAGGTACCCCCTTCCTTTAATGTCTTCTGCTTTTGAGCTTTTGCAGGGAGCACGGTTCTTCACCAAGTTGGATTTGCGCAATGCTTATCATTTACTTCGCATAAGAGAGGGCGATGAGTGGAAGACAGCTTTTAACACCCCTACTGGACACTTTGAGTACTGCGTTCTCCCTTTCGGGCTTTGTAACGCTCCCTCTGTCTTCCAGACTTTGGTTAATGATGTGCTGAGAGACATGATTGACAAGTTTGTCTTTGTGTACATAGATGATATTCTCATCTTTTCTCCCTCCATGCAGGAACACACTCAGCATGTCCGCCGAGTCTTACGTCGGTTACTTGAGAACAAGTTATATGTGAAGGCGGAGAAGTGCGAGTTTCACAAGAGGTCGGTTTCGTTTCTGGGTTTCGTGATTGCCGAGGGTGAGATACGTCCCGATCCAGCCAAGGTCAGAACGGTGGCCGAATGGCCAGTCCCCGACTCCCGTAAGGCATTACTTCGTTTCTTAGGGTTCGCCAATTTTTACCGGCGATTCATTAGAAACTTTGGTCAGATTGCTCAACCCCTTACGGCTCTCACCTCCACCAAGGAGAGGTTTGTCTGGGGAAAAGAGGCTCAGGAGGCCTTTGATAAGTTAAGGTCCCGGTTTATCACTGCTCCTGTTCTTTCTATTCCAGATCCTACCTCTCAATTCATTGTTGAGGTGGATGCTTCGGATGTCGGGGTTGGTGCCGTTCTGTCTCAGCGATCGTCTAAGGATGGCAAGGTGCATCCTTGCGCTTTCTTCTCACACCGGCTTAACCCAGCAGAGCGAAACTACGACATAGGGAATCGGGAACTGCTGGCCGTCAGATTGGCTTTGGGTGAGTGGCGTCACTGGTTAGAGGGGACCTCGGAACCCTTCCTGGTCTGGACGGATCACAAGAATTTAGAATATATCCGTTCAGCCAGGAGGTTAACATCACGTCAGGCTCGTTGGGCGCTCTTCTTTGACAGATTTAACTTCATCCTCTCGTACCGGCCTGGTTCTAAAAACACTAAACCTGATGCCCTCTCTCGGTTGTTCGAGGTTTCCAGTTCTGACAGAGACGAAACCATCCTCCCGGAGGGGCGGGTGGTGGGGGCTCTGCGCTGGGGCATCGAACGGCGAGTGAGGGAGGCCGGACGGGAGGAGGAAGTGCCAGAGGGGTGCCCAGCGGGTCGACTTTGGGTTCCGGAATCGCTCCTTTCCGAGGTCATCCGGTGGGGTCACGAGTCCAAGTTAGTTTGTCATCCCGGAGTTCGGAGATCGCTGGCTGCCGTCCATCAGCGATTCTGGTGGCCCTCTATGGGCTCCGATGTCAGACAGTTTGTGTTAGCCTGTCAGGTTTGTGCCCGCAATAAGGCTTCTCATCAAGCCCCTAGTGGTCTGCTTAAGCCCTTATCTGTCCCTTCCCGTCCTTGGTCTCACATAGCCATTGATTTTGTTACCAATTTACCTAGTTCTAGAGGTAACACTGTAATTTTGACCATTGTTGATCGCTTCTCTAAAGCAGCGCATTTTGTCCCTCTGCCCAAACTCCCCTCTGCCAAGGAAACGGCTCTGATTATGATAGAACACGTCTTTCGCTTACATGGTCTGCCTTCCGACGTGGTTTCTGATAGGGGTCCTCAGTTTATTTCCCGTTTTTGGCAAGAGTTCTGTAGACAGATCGGCTCCACAGCCAGCTTGTCTTCAGGTTATCACCCACAGACCAACGGGCAATGCGAACGGGCTAACCAGGATCTTGGTCGTGCGCTCCGCTGTCTGACATCTCAATATCCGAGCTCCTGGTGCCAACAGTTACCCTGGGTAGAATATGCTCATAACTCTCTTCCTGTTTCATCCCTTAAAATGTCCCCGTTTGAGGCTTCCATGGGTTTTCAGCCTCCTCTTTTCCCAGCTCAAGAACCCGATGCGGCGGTCCCGTCTGCGCTAGCCTTCGTTCAACGTTGCAGACGCACCTGGAGGAGGGCTAGAAATACTTTACTCGAGACCTCCAGACGGACCAAAGCCGCGGCTGACCGTCATCGTAGACCCGCGCCCCGCTTTATCTGTGGGCAGAAGGTATGGCTTTCTTCCAAGGATCTGTCTCTCCGAGGGCCATCTCGCAAGCTGGCACCTCGCTTCCTTGGGCCATACAGTATTGATAAGGTCATCAACCCGGTGACGGTTAAGCTCAGATTGCCCCCTGCTCTCGGTCGGGTTCATCCAGTTTTTCATGTGTCTAAACTGAAGCCTGTGTTTTTTTCTCCCCTTAACCCTGTCCCTTCTGCTCCCACCCCTCCCGCCCCGCAGCTTTTGGATGGTGCCCCAGTTTTCACCGTTAAGACCCTTTTAGATGTACGTCGGCGGGGCAGGGGTTTTCAGTATTTAGTGGATTGGGAGGGCTATGGTCCGGAGGAGAGGTGTTGGGTACCGGCCCGGGACATCTTGGACCCTGACCTGATTGTGGACTTCCGTCGGCGACGAGGTGAGCCCTCCCTTGGACCGCCTGGTGGCGGTCGTGGGGGGGGTCCTGTTGTGACTTTGGTTTATTCACTGCTTTATTTTGGGTTCTCAGTGTTGGTGTTTGTGTTTATTGCTTCACACGTGCGCGTCTCAGTCACGGGTGTAATCAGTGTTATTTGTTTCACCTGCGCCACTCACCTGCAGCTCATTTCATGGCCATTCGGTTCTGTATTTATCCCTGTGTGTTTCAGTGTTCGTTGCAAGTCCGTCTTTGTATGTGCTCGCCGGTTTCTAGCGCTGCTAGATTCTTGTCCTGTCCTGTCTAGTTTGCCTGTTTCTCTAGCCTGTTTTATTTTCCCCCGTCAGTCTGTGCTCTCTGCTACCCGTAGGTGTTGGAGACTTCTCGCCCAGTTCATCTCCTTTTCTCTGCTCTCCCACGCTGCTATTTAAGACTGCTTTTCATCAGCGTGCTGAGGAGTCTCGCCGCGGCTCTGCCGCTCTCCCATTGGGCGGTCCCTCGCTTCGGGAGCTGTCCAGCCTGCCCTGTCAGATTTCAGCACCACTAACGCTCTCTCTCTCTCTGCCCGCCTCAGGATCATCTCGCTCGCCTCCTGAGCTGGCTCTGTGCCCTAGTGAACTGTGGACATCTCTCACTGTGTCGTGTGTGTTCCTCTCTCTCTCCCACCGTTCGCCTGAGTGTGGCAGTAGCCCGGACGAGTGTGGTCATCCTCTCAAGCCCAGTGTGTGGATTCTGTTTTGCCGTCTGCCTCGGAGTGGCCATTGCGCCCAGACGTGCTTCTGACTTTTCCCTTATTTATTATCATTTAAATAAACTCTTCTGTTAATCTGCTCTGGGATCTCTCTCTGTGTTTTTTCATCGTAACATTAGCTACACAAATACAGATATACTATATTGCATATTTGTATAATTGTAGTTTGTGTTGCTGTCAAAATACAATTATAAATGATAACAATAGCATTTTAATAAAGTGCTGTAGCATTTTAATAAAGTGCTATTCTCACACATAGCCTACTATAGTTGTGATTTTGTTGTTGTTTTTTAACTAAAGGTGGCACCACCGTAAAAGTCAGATTATGGCACTCATCTGACCAGCAGTGGCCCTGTGTGTGTGTTTCTGCTTAGACTACTCTGTTTTGATTATGTACTTTAATGTAGACTCTTTACCTAGTCAAGTCACTCACTCAGAGGCTAAATAAAATTAAGTAAAATATATATCTTCAAATCAAGTAAATTCCAATCAGAGCATCTTCCATGTCTGAAATGGATGTATTCTTGAATCCATAAGGTATAATATAACAAGATAACTTTTTTTAATGGGTTTGGCTAAAAGAAAATTTTGGTTTTGTTTATACTACTGCTAGGTACTTATACTATATTGACTGGGTTAAATGGAATTGCATTACTAAAAAGAGACTAAAATACAATTTTCATTGACTAAAACTAGACTAAAAATGTCACCAGTTTTCGTCGACTAAAACTAGACAAAAATAGTCTAGGATAATTCTGACTAAAATAAGACTAAAATGCCCAGACTTTTAGTCGACTAAAACTTGACTAGACTAAAAAGAGTATGAACTGACTAAAACTAATAAAAACTAAAATGTCAGCTTGACACAAAGACTAGACTAAAACTGAAATTAAAACAGGCTGCCAAAAACAACACTAGTCTCAGGTCCCCAAACCAAGTCCCAGAATCCGGTATAACTGGAAAGCTTTCTCAAGTGACCCTGGCCTTCTAACTAGATACACAGAGGAAGTGAGGGGACAATTCCAGCAACTGGACGGGGGAGCGGAGGCAAGCGGCGAATACAGGAGATTTGTCACTGCGAACAAGGAGGTGACCAGACTGTGCGTGCCTAAGATGGAGAAAGTCAGAACCTCCCTGCCATCAAAACATCCAGAGGTCAAAGCAGCACGTGGGATGGTGGAGGTAGCCCTCCTCAACTTTGAGCGGGAACCAACTGCGGAGAGGTGCAGCGAGCTGAACGAAGCTAAACAGTTTCTTTTCAGAACCTATGATGCCATCAAAGGGGAAGAACTGATGGAAAGAGTGCGGCGGGTGCAGGCGGCGCAAGGGGAACAGCAGTTTGGGGAGGCCTGGAGGGTCATCAATGAAATGACAGGGCGGAAGAGGACCAAGGAGGGACAGGTGAAGGGACACAGCCCGGAGGAGAGGGTGATGACCTGTCAAACCACTTCAAAAGGCTGCTGGGGGAAACAGCAGTCGCAGCTGAGGAAGAGGAAATACCATCAGACCTCCCAAACCTGAACATCAACGATGGTCCCTTCACATTCGGTGAGCTCGTCAGGGCAAAAGCCACAGTAAGAGTGGGAAAAAGTGCTGGTCCGGATGGCATACCTCCAGAGGTGCTGAAGAACTGGGTTTTTGATGACATCGTTCTAGAGTTCTGTAATCATGCTCTGCTGCACAATCGGATGCCTGATATGTGGTCTCTATCAAACATCGTGCCAGTGCCCAATTTCGGAGACATCTCGAAGCCGGACAGCTACCGAGGCATCAGCCTGACATGCAGTATTGCGTAAATCTACAACCGCATGATTTTAAACAGGGTCCGGCAAGCAATCGACCCTCACCTGAGAGTAAATCAGAACAGCTTTCAAGAAGGGCGAACTGCTACAGCCCAGATCTTGGCACTAAGGAGATTGATAGAGAAGGTGAGGAAGGACAACCTTGTCCATGTATTCAGGAACAAGGACCAGGGTGGTGACCCCAGATGGCAACAGCAAAGAGTTTGACATCCTGACTGGAGTTACGCAAGGAGATACACTAGCCCCCTTCCTCTTTATCGTAGTTCTTGATTATGCGCTCAAGAAGGCAATCAGTGGGCGAGAGCAGGAACTTGGCTTCACGCTGACACCAAGAAAGTCAAATCGACACCCGGCAGTAGTCTTGACAGACCTTGACTATGCGGATGACATCAGTCTGCTCTCCGACAACATGGAACAAGCACAGGAACTACCACACAGGGTAGAGCTAGAGTGCGCCAAGGTTGGCCTTAGGGTAAATGCAAAGAAAAATGAGGTCTTGAACCTACAACGTTCCACCAGAACATCAACCTCTGATAACAGCAGGAGACACTGTGCTGAAAGAAGTTAAGGACTTCAAATACCTGGGCACATGGGTCAACTAAACTGAGCAAGATCTTAAAGTGAGGAAGGCTTGCATGGAGGGCCCTGAACGGCATGAGCAGTGTATGGAACTCTAACCTTTCCAGCCAAATCAAACTCAGCTTCTTCTACGCAACGGTAGAGTCCGTTCTCCTCTATGGCAGTGAATGCTGGACCCTGAATCCAACCTTAGAGAAGTCCCTGGACGGGTGCTACACCAGGATGCTGCATGCAGTGCTTAACATTAGTAAGAGTGCGCATGTAACCAACAACATCCTGTATGAGGGAGTACCAAGAGTGAGCAAGAATGAGACTTGCAGGACATTGTCGAAGGAATCGAGAGCTGCCAGCCAGCAAGCTGGTGCTATGGGAACCAACACATGGCCATCGGTCAAGAGGACGTCCCACGATAACATACGTTGACATACTCAAGAGGGATGCAGGAGCCCAGAGCACCAAAACGAACTGGCCAGATGCATGGAGAATCGGGATGACTGGAGGCTACGATGGAAGGCTCGTCTGAGGACCAGCCTTTATTTTGAAAAGTTGCTGCCAGCATTTTTTATGATTTTCACAAAAGTTTAACAAAATGCCTTCCAGGAAATTTTCTTCTATAAATATATAAACATACATATATATCAAATGAAAGAACAGACCCTCTGCTTTCAAACAAACAATAAACAAACAAACAAAACGGGGGAAAAAAAACTTTTTATCCTATCTTCATTTGTTCTCTATTTATAACCTCTTAAATATGGGTAGGTTTATTTAAAAAGATTAGGTTTGAGCAAACAGCTGAAATAATTGCATTTTTGTTAAGGAATTTTGTTAAAGTTTAGATTCAGATGATTATCAAAACATACACAGAGTTAAAATTAATTAAATTCAGTTTTTTTTATAAATTTGGTTATCTAGTGGATAATAGCGGATTACAGATTACCGTAAAGGCATGTCAGGGAAGGGAAATGTTTTCTCTTAATTGACGAGAGAAGTTGTCAATGGCGGGGAAATAGTTAATAAACTGGTAACTTAAGAACTTACCTCACTCTTGTTTTTGAGTACAGTAATGTTTTTCGCAATACTTGTGGAAGTGGACAAACACAAACTGCTCTATGACCCTTAAACTTTTCAATGTGATTAAATTAACAAAGGACATAATGTGGGAACTTTGGGTGTCAGATGCATGATGGTAAACATTTTCTCTCTTTTTTTGAAAATATGATGTCTCTTGCCATGTAAAGAACTAGGAATTAAAAGTTTAGTAGTTTGGTAAAAATATATGTCACTGTTCATTGCTTGTACACACAACTTCGTATTTCTGACAATATTACAAAGTGTTTTATAAGTGGTAATGAAATGAAACAAAATAGCAAGCAAATACTTAAAGGGGACATATTATGCTAAATCCACTTTAACAAGTTGTTTGGACATAAATGTGTGTTGGCAGTGTGTGATCACAACAATCCTACAAGGTAAAAAATAAACCCACTCCTTTTTTAATTCCATTAAACTAAAGCAGTCTCATTAGACATGGCGCTTTGATTCTCCTATTAATGTGACATCACACTAACAAAGCCCCACCCATGACACTGACTAGTCAATTTTACCCAAAAACACTGTAATGTGGCTAAATATGCTAGTGTAATGCACTAATGCGGTTAAATATGCTATTGTATCAGAGTGTATTTACAGGAGTCAGATCTATTTTTACCAAAAGCGCTCATTGTCTGTTAGTAAGGGAGTTGAGGAGCTGCAGCTCATTTGCATTTAAAGGTACAGACATAAAATGCTTTTTTGCTTCCACCCAAATAGGGGCATTTTGGACATGCTATAATAAATGATATAAATGAATAAATGATTTTGAGCTGAAACTTCACAGACACATTCTGGTCACACCTGAGACTTATATTACATCTTATAAAAATTTGCATCAAATTTAAAATAAAAACACTGAAATCCTAAAACGATTAACACAATAAGGTCTCTTTTTACAGGATTTTTGTTAATGTTAATACAGTACTGATACAACTGCTCATTCATGTTAGATCATACTGCATTAATACACTTTTGATTTTAAAAGTCTATTAATAAATGCTATCAATTAGTTTGTATTATTTTATCTTATCTGTTGAGAGATATTTTGGAATATTGATTGTATAAATATAAGAAAATCTTACTATAGAAAAGTTTTTTGTTTGTTTCCTGGTTAGTCACACCACCTACTCGGATCCCTGAATAACTTAAGTTTATTTCTGTCTGACGTTCCCTTCTCCAACACACAGATTTACTTTAATTTGTTTTTACTCTTTCTGCTTTCTCACGCATCATATCCTAAAGCTTATAGTTGCTGCAAGCTGTAATTTGTTCGATTCCAGCTCTTTTTGAATAAAGTACAGAGCTATAACTGAGTACTTGTGCCTTCAAGTAAGAGAGGCCACGGTGATGAATAACTCTTGGCATTCTTATTGTGAGTAATATTGCAATATTGCTGAGAAACTACATGATTTTCATCCGATGAGCGTGGCACGAGTATGATTAAATATGTCTGTGAAAACTGTGACGCTCACCACGCTTATAAATGATGCTCACTAGCAGCCAGTGTTTGGGCAACTCTTTTGATAAAGTGAATAGAAAGTCATGTTGAATAAAAAGATCTGGAAAAATGAATGGAAAACCGCAATGCGTTCATTGTGCTTGTCTCTAAAATAAGGTGGGGATTGGGAAACTTTGAAAAACTTTGCTCAATACCCTTGAGTTGAATTGTTATAATTTTTTACCAAAATCTTCACAATTAAAAAACGGATTATTAAACATGGGCAGGCTTTTTTGTTAGCCTTGATTTTTATCAATTTATTAGTTTCTGTCAATGCATTGACTGTACAGACAATTCATCATTTTCTATGAATATTGCAAATGGGAGTTTTTGTTTAAATGGCTCATTAAGCATGACTCTATCCATGTTTAAGAGTCCCCAGTCCCACAATTGAGTTTTAATTTTAATAAGCCACCATCATGGGGATCAGTGTTTGCATTTTTAAGGACACACCCGAAAATGTCACATTTTTGCTCGCATCTACAAAGTGGCAATTTTAACATGATATAATAAATTACCTGTTGGGTATTGTGAGCTAAAACTTCACACACACACTCTGGACTCTTCACATACACTAACCCTACACCAAAGACTTATATTACATCTAAAAAAATTAGTACAATAGTACAGTATTCTGAATGATGTTAAGCCACCTACTGTATAAATTAGTCTGGATCAAGGATCAAATCCTTTGAGATTTCTTTTAACTCTTTTAAAATGTCTTGTGTCCAAACCACAAATCAGATTTCACTGATGAGTGTCCTCTGGTTCCATGCGGTTCAGTCGGCAAGTGAGTACAATCAAGAGCCCGTAGCTGAGACAGACTCTTGAAATATTTAGTAGACCATTTGGGCTTTTTCAAAATGCCTTTTGGTCTGTGTATTGCACCCGGGAACTTTCACCGACTAATGGGTCATATTTTTCATCCTCTTTTGAACATCACACGCAAAAGTCCTTTATGCGCTCACTGAAAAGCATTCAAAGTTAATTTTTGCTTTTATAAGACATGCCCATGTATGCCAGTGCCACGGCAGAATTTGTAGCTCCTGTTTTTTAACAATAAAATAATCTGACCATTACAAACCCAGCCATTGTGTTGGGGAATTCTGCCGAATGTATTTAAGTGTGTCAGTGCAGTGTTTTTATTGGTAGCTAAAAAATGATCAAATTAGCCAAAATGTTTATAAAATGAGCATGCAAGGTTGAGGAAGTTTTTTTACAGTGTTACAGCATCTATAAATTCCATGGCTGTTTCCCCACTCTCATAAAAAATAAATGGTGTTGTAGCAAATGTTTTTCTGAGCATCTCCCTGTCTTTTGCTTCCATCCCTGCACGGTAAAAAAAAGTTAAAACAACTTGGTTTTGCAATTCAATTACCTATTATTTTAAGTTTTGGTTTATGAAAAGTTGACATAACTTATAAAATCAAGTAGAAATTGTTTAACATACTTATAAAGGGATGATGGCCTTTTTTGAAATCTTTGAATCCTTTTTCATGGTTGATCTATGAATTCCAACTCCTTCCTGCTCTGATTGGTCAAGCAGGCCCAGTCTGTTGCATGTGTTCTGCTCGACACCACTTTGGGATACATTTTGGATGAAATACTGGATAAATAAAAGAGATTCAATACGATTCATGTTTTGTTAATTTCTTATATAAAAATAATATTAAATAATATTGAAAGGAATATTCATAATTTGAGTATGTTCTCATTCATCTGATAGCAGCTGTAATTGCAAGGCTGTAAAGAGAAAGACAATAAAGCATTTAATTTTTTGTTGTATAATTGGACATCCAAAATGTGCATTGCATTGCAATAGTACAGTGTTTCGCAATCCTGTTCCTGCTTTGGGAACCACTGTGCTATATAATGCAAGGATACTGTGAGCTTTCAAAAAACAACCCAGCCTCAGTTCTCCCATCTATGGGGAACTGTTTTTCTCTTGCTGTGTGATGGGTTAGACAAGTGTACACTCTGTCAAACAGGCTATCAAACCTAACAATACACTCTTGACTCCTGTGTAAAAAAGCCCACAATGAAGCACCAGATTGCTGCTTGAAAGCTTTTAGCTCTCACAACCTCATTACTGTTTTTGTTGTTTTCTTTCCATTTCCTGCATACGGCAAAGTGTTTCACTTGATCCCACTGGAAATGAGCGTCACACACCCTCACAATTATGCAAGTGTAGAAGAAAGATATGGATGGAATATGGACTTAATTAGTGGTAGACTTAACTCTTTCCCCGCCATTGACGAGATAACTTGTCAATTAAGAGAAAACGCTTCCCTCCCAATGACAAGAATTTCCGGCTTTCCGCAATACCGCTATTATCCACCATTATACAACCCGGAAGTAATGCCTCACATGAAAGAGAAAGAACTCTGTGTATGTTTTAAAGATCGCTCTGAATCTGAATTCTAACAAAAGTTCTTCACAAAAATTTAATTATCTCAGCTTTTTGCTCAAAATTGGGAATTTTTGAAGAAACCTACCCATATTTGAGAGGTGATAAAAAGAGAACTAATGAAGATAGGATAAAACGTTTTTTTTGTGTTGTTGTTGATTGAAGGCAGAGGGTTTGTTCTTTCATTTGATATATTGTATGTTTATATATTTAAAGAAGAACATTTTCTGGAAAGCATTAAACTTTTGTGAAAATCATGAAAAATGCTGGCGCTGGCTGGGAACTTTTTTTTTAAAGGAGACATATCATGCTAAATCCACTTTCTTAGCTCTTAAATGCATTTTGTTGTATATTTGTAGTGTTTATAAGTACATAAAAGTTGAAATTAGTCTCTTCAAGTGCTTTGTTGATATCTTTATATTCTTTTTTGGTCTATTTTTCAACCTGTTCTGATTTTTCTATTATCTATTACGTTTTTTGAACAATTACATCACAGTATTTGCAGCGGAACTGCCAAATAAGGACATCGACTCCCAGCCCAAAACTATGAGCAATCCGCCATTTTCAATTTCTCGTTGCGATATTGTAGTCCAAGCTCAAGGATGCAGAAGTTACGAGAGCGTAAGAAATGTACCCACATCTGTGGGTAAAGTCATTTTTATGTGCCCGAAGCACTTCAAGGATAACTAATTCACCAATCTCCGCCAGTATAAAGAAGGATTTGCTGATAGACTTCATCTGATTGAGGGGTCAATTACTTCTATCTTTGGAGACGACGAGCAGAGCACTTCGGTAAGCAGTTTATAACTTAAAGTAAAAAAGGAAAGTACACGGTGGTCATGGTTTAGCAGTGCCGTTTCTCAATCCGAAGGCTGCAGCCTTCAACTTACGATTAACTAAGAATAATAGTCAACTTTATAATTGTTAATATTCTGAAATAAGACCGTCTTGATGACGTATGCAGCCTAGAAATGCGACCTCAGGAGGCTGCAGCCAAACGGCATTAACACACCATTGCGATACCTCCATATGAAGACGTTGTTCTGCAGGTTCGTCGTCTTCATTTTCATCTCGCTCCGTTTCCGACTCTGGCTCTAACATGTAATGCTGGATGGACAGGTCTTCCGTTGTTGACATTTTGTGAATAACGAGTGAATAAAAAGTTTCTGTGCCGCTAGATAATCGTATCTCTGCTATAAAACTACAAAAATGGCCGAACGGGGTGGAGTTTAACCGACTGTCACCTCTGCAACCTGGAGAGGGGGCGGGGTATGACGTGCATTTAAAAAGACAGTATCAAAATGAGTTGCTCTCAGATGCACATCAGAAAAGGGGTAAAAAGGGGGCCTGTGGAGCTATAATAATGAGGAATTCAGACCCAAGCATTGCAGTTCTGCTTTATATAGACCTCAAATAGATGATTTATATGTAAAAAGGACAGATTTAAAAGCATGATATGTCTGCTTTAAAAAACGCTGGCGGCGAAAGAGTTAAAAAGAAAGAACAATCATTAAAAAAAATTTGTAAAGAAAGGGAAAATTGCAGCATTTTTGCAGAGGTGGGTCGTATCAAATTACATTTACTTGAGTACATTTTTGGGGGTAACTAGTACTTTTAGAGTATATTTAAGGATAGGTACATTTCTAGTGAAAAAAATTAACTTTTACTTTGCTACATTCTGTGACATTACTCCGCTACTGTCAAATGGTAATAATTAATGAAAATATATATTTAAAAAAAAGTTTAGGCTTGTTCGAAACTCTCACGAGACGTTAACTCTTTCCCCGCCATTGATTCCTGATGAGGTTTTAATGTTAATCTGTACAGTAATACCGCGATTATCCACTAGCACTTACCCAATTTATAAAAAACTGATGCAAAAAATTATTTACTAATTTAAAACTCTGTGTATGTTTTGATAATCGTTCTGAATCTGATCTTTAACAAAATTCCTTCACAAAAATGCAATAATTTCAGTTTTTTGCAAAAATACCCATATTTAAGAGTTTATAAGCAAAGAAAAAAGATAGGATGAAACGTTTTTCCCGTTTTGTTTGTTTGTTTGAAAGCAGATGGTCTGTTCTTTCATTTGATATATTTGTATGTTTATATATTTTTTGAAGAAGGTTTATATATTTTTCCTGGAAGACATTTTGTGAAACTTTTGTGAAAATCACAAAAAAATGCTGTTGGGGCAACTTTTCAAAGAATAGTTTGCTGGGAATGAGTTAAAGAAGCTGCATTCTGACTACTTTTACTTGAGTCTAGATTTTGGGTACTCTACCCACCTCTGCATTATCACAGTATTTCTTTTGGGATTTGAATGATTAATCCATGCTAATCCATTTTTAATAGTGTGCTTTATTCTCAGATCTCTCTAGGATTAAATCTGTTATTTTATTATTTATTTTTACTAGCAATGCTCTAGCAATCACCTGAAACACGCTAATAAGAACTCCCCCTGACACCTGCAGTACAAAAGCTAATCAATGTCAAAGCAACAACCTTCTTTTTTTATTCTTCACACTATTACAACTTAACCCTCTGGGGTCTAAGGGGTTTTTAGGGCCCTGGAGAAGTTTTGACCTGCCCTGACGTTTGTGCTTTTTTCAGTTGCTTAAAAACATAATAATGGCAAAAGTCTTATAACACTGCATTCAGCACAAACTGGGCTACTATATTATATGATTAACATGTATGTACATGTTTGTATTTTTGAGAGAAAAATGTTTATGCATGGTTTTTGAAAAAGAAAAAATGTAAGTGACTGATATAACTCCACAAAACTCATTCTAAACATGTTTACCCAAGACTTTTCGAAACAGGATCTAGTAGTCTAGAGTTTTTTCTTTAAAATGATGTGAAAATCATTCTGCTTACTCCTTCACATAACACAATATATTGATTTACAATTTCAACGTCACTTTTTGGTTAGGAAGGCAATATGCAAGGAGGCTGGAAGCTCTTGAATAATCTGTGATTGACAGCTGAAGAACAAAACAAGTGCATAATGAGCTGCATAATGAGCCTTTAGGCAGGAATGTGATGCCATTATTGTTACGTGTTTGTTTGTGAAAGCAACACAAAAGAAATGCCTTCACATGCATGATCCTGCGTTAAATAAACTTACTGTGCAGAGATATACGCGAATAAACTGGGTTTTAGATGTGTTTAGATGCGTCTTAATACAAAGTGGGTCAAATATGAGGCATTGTGTGTTTGTGTTTGTGTGTGCGATTGGCCGTTGATCGCGTCTGACGGAAGCACAAAGAAAACATAAGAGATATGGAGATAACGTTTATTTACTAGGCGAGAGTAACCAAGTAGATGTGATGTTTGCAATCGTCTTTTATAAGAATACCAAAAAGCGCGTCAAATATGAGGCATCGTGTGTTTGGGTGTGAGTTTGGACATCGATCCCATCACACTGACGAACACACACTCGCGTCTGTCTGGAGATTTAGGCGCGAGTAAACAGTTATGTGATGTGTGCAATCGCATCTTTTATAATGATACCACAAAGCGCTTCAAATATGAGGCATTGTGTGTTTGTGTGCGCTTTTGGACGTCGATCGAGTCACACTCACGTCTGGAGATAACTTTAGTTACAGTCACGAGTAAACAAGTAGATGTCATGTTTCCAGCACTCGGATTAAAACTCAACACAGCAGTGAATGGCTGCAGAGACGGAATGTACATTGACTGTGCGGTTGACTAATGAATATGGATGATCTCTGCTCTTCTCTTCAATGGAGCGGGGCGTGGCTCATTATAGATAATGAAGCAACAGAAGAAAGACGGTACATCTCCCTCTTCTAATACAGTTAACAACGAATTACAATATTTGTTTTTGATTTCACTTACATCTTCCAAAAGCAGACATTCCAAGCATTATGTAGACATTTATCTTTTGTTTATATGACAAGTATTCGTTAAGTTACAGTTAATTTTTCTGACGTGTTTCTGAAAGGACTTCACTGAGGGAGAGAGAACAAAACGCGCATCATGTTTATTTTCCTAATTTTGCGAAAAGCACAACATGCTGTTTTTATTGGGAGTGGACAGAAAAAAACTAGACACTTTAACGTTTTAAATGATGTATAAATCATATCTGTATGTCAAAAATCAGCAGAGTTTTCTAAGTCTCTTTGGGGAGTGATTGAAAAATAAAGAGTTTGCGGCGCCCGCGCCGCAGCCGACCCCAGAGTGTTAACTATTACTAGCATTAACCCTAAACACTAAAGCAATCTACTGGCTTAGCAATCACCTTCACCCTTGACACCAAGAATGTCCTAGCAATGCCCTAACAACTACATACGGTACTGTATAATGCCCTAGATAAAGAGAAAATGTGTTAGAGAGAATGAGGGAGGGGTGAAGACAGTGAAAAGGAAGTGATTTCCCTGCAATATTAATGCTGTGAGAGTTACGAAACAGTCAGACTAGCACAGCTATTAAAGTTGTGAGCATGTTTGACTTGCATAATACTGTATAATCAAACAAAACCACTGCAGGAGCGTCAGAACGGCAATGGGAATCTAATGGAGCACGATGGCTTGATTACAGTTCAGTCAATGAGATGAATAATGTATCTTAATTATTCTTACCCCTCCCTTGTGCTGACTCCCAGGTGACAACGCACACCCATGCATGCATACTTATTTATGAAGCCATTATAATAGGCATGCCACAGTTACATTTGCATGCATCAGTATGCACGGGGCTCTATAAACATGACGTCTTTTGTCAGGTAACAGATCCCCATCCAATTTAGGTTGTGCGTGCTGCTATAAAGCTGTGATTTTATGTCTTGATGTTGTCATGTGAGCGATTTTGTGTTGTTTTATCAATTAGACAAATGTCAAAACACAACACAATGTGTGCATGTACATCCATCCATATAGATACACCCTAGCAACCACCTAGCACTGCCCTAACAACCACAGAGAGGAATCTATCAACCATATAGAAACTCTTAGGACTACAGTAGAGCTCTTCAAACTTCAAATCTCTCTTCAAACATCTCAAGTATTCAAATTACGCAAATCGTATAGCCTTTAAACTTCACACTGCCAAAGTTTCTTTCTTTTCAGCATAGGACTTACATAACCTCAGTATAACCTTTAAACTCTTGAAACTTTCAGTCTAGGCTTTTGTCAAGCCAACATTCACATTTAAAGAACTTTCTATCGTCAACTTCATTACTTTATTCTTCCAGTGCTCACAGTTTTTCTGCACTTTCTGTATCATCCTCACAGATAAAAGTGCAGATCTGTATATTTGTTTGAACACGTTTGCTGTTGATCAATGCCGTAATTAGACACTGAAACCTATGCCTATGCCGAGCTGTTTTGAGATGTGCGGTTAAGAACGTGTCCGGCTCATAGAATGAGAATTTATATTTTGCTAAGGAAATGGAGGCTATTTTTGGGACCATTAAAAACTGCATGCTCTCAGCTGTTCTGGGAAACTTGATACACCTGCATCATGAATTCCATCAATTTCCAAGTGCCAATTGGGAAACGGAGCTTTCGTTATGATCAGAGATATGTAGATATAACAGCATCGCAATCCAGAAAAAAACAATACACTCACCATACTACTGAAAATAAATTATATTTTCCATGTCTCAGGGTGCTTCTGAAATAAATCCAGATCGAGTCATTAATGTCAGGATTAGTCGTACAGAACCCAAGTGCAGATGGTTTGAATGGTAACAAGTACAAAACAAGAAAAAACAAATCCCACATGGGGGCAAACAACATGAAACAAGATAATACAACACTAGCAGACTTAAAGGTGACATAGAATGATTGAACGGGGTATTTATCCTTGTGATGTGACATGTAGACAACAAAATTTTGGTTGGGTCTGTAATGCCTTCAAAGCTTTTTAAAAACCTCTCTCAGAAAGCTGTATTAGGGTGGGGAATTTTAAACCCTTGGTTTTGCATCTATTTGGCGTCCCTTTGGGCTTAACTGGCAACCTCATTAAGAAATGCAAGCACTTGATGCAGATTGACTGCCTTTGCTGCCATTCAAAAGAATGTAAACTTCACCATATACAGGCCAAAATTTTACAGATAGAAGAGCACACCTCGAAATGCCACTCAACATTTTGCCTTGAACTTTGCAAACACTGCTGCAATTTACTTCCCGTTGGAGACGAGAGGCCGGATGTATGCAAATAATTTTGAATGGGGAGGGAATTGAATGAGAGTGGGCGAAATATGTATCTGTTGTTCAGATTGGGCCATTTTCTGACAGACATTTCTAAAGGAGGAATTTTTGAGAAACTGAGATATTCAGAAAGTCTAGCACTATTCATATGTTGGTGAATACAGGTAGACTACAATTATTCAACTAAGACAAGGCAAAAAAGTTTATAGAAAACAGACTATACTTTACTTATATATAGGGCTGGGTATCGATTCAGATGTTCCGGACCAATTGGATTTCGATTCACAAGCTATCAAATCGATTCAATTTCGATTCCAATTCTCGGGTCGGATTTTCATGTTTGATTCAACTCAATATCACACATATAGCTTTGTTCTTGTTCACAACACTATCATCGTCGTCTTGTTTGCGAAATCTAAAATGCTTCCACACCTCAGATTTTTTTTGTGTGAGGGTAGCATCAGCGTCGACAAAGCACCTGAAACTGCAGCACTGAATGAATGAATGACAGGCTCGTCTCTCGCTTCTTGGTAACATTGCGCAAGGCAAAAAAAAGGGTGACATCTAGTGAAGAAGACATTAGTGTCTAAAGACTTTTTTAAGATGTCAAATAAATCTTTGGTCTCCCCAGAGTACATATGTAAAGTTTAAGCTCAAAATACCATATAGATAACTTATAATAACATGTTAAAATTGACACTTTGTAGGTGTGAATTTGTTTTTGCCATTTTGGGTGTGTCCTTTAAAATGCAAATGAGCTGATGAAATGCAAACACTGATCGCAATGATGGTGGTTTGTTGCAATTGAAACTCAATTGTGCTGTGAATTATTTTCTCTCTTACTTTTTCTCTGCACTAAATGGCAGTGCTGTGGTTGGATAGTGCAGATTAAGGGGTGGTATTATTATAATAAGAGCTCCTTATGACATCATAAGGAGAGCCAAATTTCAATGAGCAATTTTTTCATATGCTTGCAGAGAATGGTTTACCAAAACAAAGTTACTGGGTTGATCTTTTTCACATTTTCTAGGTTGATCGAAGCACTGGGAACCCAATTATAGCACTTAAACATGGAAAAAGTCAGATTTTCATGCCATGGCCATTTTAAACACTAGACTAGATTTCACCTGACTACAAGTAGAAAAAAGTACAAAACAAGCACACACACAAGGGATTTAAATACGGGAGCAAATCAAGAGGGGAACAGGTGACATGAATTAAACAATAATAGGATGATAAGCAAGGAGAAGAGAGGGGTGGGCTCTTGAGACGAGACAGAGCACATGTCCTGAATAAATGAGACCATGCACCCTCACACAAAAAAACATGGTACTGTCAGACCCCGGTCACAATAAACTAAAAGCTAAAACAAGACAGGATTCTAACAATTTATTAACGTAAGTCGATTTGTAACACTATCTTTTTTAAACACAAAAGATTCCCAAATCATAATTGCAATAACACTCTTTGAAAGGTTTACAGCAGTGCTATAGAACAGGGATCTCTAACTAGACCCCTGGGTGCACCTGAAAGGCAGCATTCCAAAAAAGGAAGGCATCAAGGTACGTCCGAATTCAATGTTTGCTATACCTTTTGACTCCTGAGATACCTTAATCATTTTATCTGTGCGCAGAGAAAGAATGTGGCCTAAAAACAAAGTGGCTGGATCACAAATTCAGTGTAAATAAAGTTATATTTTCACTTTTTACACCTTTTGTTTGCATCTCTAGCAATAAATAATTATTGTTGGATTAATTATCACAAATGTGCTCTTTGTTTATATTTCGAAAATATTTCCAATGTGTTGCCTATGAAGGCTGCCCAAATGGATTTCCCGGAGCTGCCTTCATGCCGCTGAAGTTGTTGCCTCATGAGACAGCGAGGCAGCAAGTCAGCTGCCTTGGGTTTTGGACGCAGCCTTGTTGAGCTACCATCCTGCAGACTTCAAATTCAACACACCTGTATGAAATTATCAAGCAACCCTGAACTCCTTGGTGCGGTTTCCTGGACAGGGATTAGCCTAAGCCAGGACTAGGATCTAGTTGAATTATGAAATATAACGACTTTTATGTATTTTAAGATATGTCAGTGCTAGTTTGGACAGCTCTTACATTTATTTTGTCTATGACTAGTCTAATCCCTGTCCTGGAAACCGCCTTATAATTTACTAAGGTAAAACTACTTAAAATTACTTTTACATTTAAACACCACATTTTGGCTAGTATTTACAGCTGCTAATGTCGTGAGAAATGACATTGTTTGCAGTGAAGCAAGGAATTGTGGGTTATTTGTAGCAGTGATGCATGAATTCCTGTGAAATGCATGCATTCATTTGAAGGTTGCGTATGCGTCTTTCGAATGCAGCCTCTGTCGGACGCAGCTCTCTGAAATGAAAAACTGCTTTTTTTTCATTTTATACAAACTTTAGTTCATACCAATTTATGATCTATAAAAGGTTTCATCGGACGCACATGCACTGACGCAATACACGTCTAGATCCGAACTTTACTTCCGGTTTCATTTTTTAATGGTCTGACTAGTGGCTAAACTGATCTCTTGAACAAATGCCTCATTAAAAATAACAAATGTTTTGGTTTCCTATGTAATCTATGTGTTGATTTTTTGCTTGTTATGTAAATAAACTACGTTTAAATAACTTTGTTTTTTATTCGTTGCGCAGTTTACCGGAAGTTACATGCGGACCATGGCAGCCACTTGTTTATGTTGTTACTGCGGAAACCGTCTATACATTAAATAATAAGATTTTCTTTTTGTTTTGTTTTTATGGAATGCTAGTAATATAACTTGTTATTAATAAATCAAATTAATTAATAATATTCGATTTGACTCCAATATATGCATTCAGTTCATTTCTTCAATCTGTCTCCAGTATCCGGTGAACTTGTGGTCACTGAAAGTAAAACTGGAAAGCAATTAGATGAGATTAGTGTGCTGATGCTCTTTCTCGAGAGAAACCTAATTACCAGACATCTCCTTTGTCCTTGCTGCGAAATTCTCCTTGATACATTCAACACTGCAGGCTTTCAACCCGAGCAAGGAAAATCCCACGGGAATCACCATTTAAAACTATTGTAGATGACATTTAACTGTAGGACAGTTCACTTAATCAAAATTATATCAAATTTAAATGGGCTGCAATTAGATTATCGCCTATATCAGGGGTCTCCAACCTTTTTGTGAGCAAGGGCTACCACACTGGATAAAACAATCTGGAGGGCTACTTTTTTATATACAGGTTCTGGTCATATAATTAGAATATCATGAAAAAGTTGAGATATTTCACTAATTCCATTCAAAAAGTGAAACTTGTATATTATATTCATTCATTACACACAGACTGATATATTTTAAATGTTTATTTTAATTTTGATGATTATAACTGACAAACAAAGGAAAATCCCAAATTCAGTATCTCAGAAAATTGGAATATTACAGCTGCAGTCCACTCTTTGCTAATCTCCCCCACATTTTTGAATGGGTTTTGTTTCACAGTCCTCTCCAGGGTGCAGTTACCCTATTGCTTGTACACTTTTTTCTACCACATCTTTTCCTTCCCTTCGCCTCTCTATTAACCTCTTGAAAAGCACCCCCACTCTAGCCCAAACCATATTGTTGATATGCTTTATCATTATCAAATATGTAATAAATAAATGTTAACCCTGGAGAACAGGGACGGACTGGGGCTAAAAAACAGCCCTGGACTTTTTCCCAAATAGGCCCATCATCCGGCCATTCGCCCCTAGCCGTGCGCAACAGACACAAGGATGTCCTGATACTATGCCACAATACTGTCAGACTATTAGACAAGGAAATTTTATATTTTGTACATGTCATATTAAACTTTGATGTATAATAAGGCTGTGAAATAATGAAAATAGCTAGGCCTATTAGTTTTGTCTGTACAGCTTTCACAAACAACCACCAGGTATTTGCCAATTCCACAATACTAAACACAAATATGAAAGACAAGGAAAAACTGCACTCTGATGGAAGACAGACAGAAAGTGCAAGCTAGGATTTTTTGGTTAAACTAATATTTGGTCAATTATTTAGCCCCCTTTCTTATTAGCACGTTTAGAGTGGTTGCCATGCATGCCTGATATTTACCCGTTTAATTCAATACCTTAGTCTTCATTGTAGCAGAAAATGTGAGCTCACTACAACCTCTCATATACAATAAAGTCAATGAAAGAAATGAAAACCAATGCAATACCATGAATGTCCACCCACAGACTGTTTTTAAACGGGGTTGGATAAATATTTTTTGCTTTGATGTGTGTGATTTTGGTTAGATGACAGTTGGTTGTAGGTTACAGTTTGACAAGAGTTTACAGTTTGACAAAAGCAAAATGTTTTGTTTTATTGCGACTGTATACAAATATAAGCAAACACTTTTACCGTTTGAATTATGTCCCATATGAACAAAATGACAGAGTATGTATTGTTTTTATGTTTCCACGGTTCAATCGCGCCCGCGCCTCTCTCTCACACACACACACACACACACACGCGCGCGTGCGCACACACTCACATCACGTCTTTCTCTAGTTGCGCATTACGTTAATTTTCACGCGAGTTTTATTTATTTTTATATCGTGTATATTATATTATAATGTCACGTGTCCTGCTACTACTGGCACTTAGCTCTTGCTGATGTGAAGTTAACTCGGTCTGTCCCTCATCATGACCAGGCTGTGGATGCTCAGGCTCGCAAACATAGACGCTCGCGAATTCCGGGAATCCGTGGACCAATCACGGCCAGTAGGCCGACTCTTCTTCCTTGTTTTTTTACACGTAGCAGCATATCAGTGATCGTATTAGTGCCTCTGCTGTTGGCTGTTCATATTGCGTTATTAGACTTTTTTTGCCATCGGCCGGGCGACGGCCCTCCGTTGAACGGCCGTTCTGGACTTTTCCAGAACGCACAGATTGCCAATCCGTCCCTGCTGGAGAACCCAAGAACCTTCTCTTAGCAGCAATTAACATTGGCCAAATTTGACCCGTGGGTTCTCCAGGGTTAAAATTGAGACAATTAATACAATGTGCTTTGGCTGCAACTCACAGACTCTGTGCGGGCACCATGTTGGAGACATGTTTTCCGGCTGTCTTTTGCATGCACAAGGTTTACATAAGAAGGAGGAAACAATTATATTTGAGGCTCGATATGTCAATACCATTTACAGAACTCATATTATTCATCTTCTACCGCACCTTTAAATGGACAGCTCACCCAAAAATGAAAAATCTGTTACCAATTTCGTCACCAATATATAACTTACTTTCTTATGGTTTGACACTTCAAGTTTGAATTTTCACGAGTGTAAATGAAATGGACCTAGCAGAGAAGTGAATTTTCTTTGAATAACAGCTTCATTTTCAGTCTGTTGCTCACAAAAAAATATGTCCTGAATTATAGTGCAGGAGGCATATGGACTTCTTTGGTTATACTTTTATGGTGCTTTTTGTGCTTCCTTTGTAATACTTTTATGGAGCTTGGCAGTATAAATCACCATCCACATTCACAGTGCCTCAGATTGATTTTGTGTTGCAGATATAATCGAACAGGGTCAGAATGACATGAGGGTGAGTAAATGATAAAAAACTGCTAGAAAAATTGTAATCGGTATAATGTGCATTATATACAGTACATAGATTGTGAGTGCTGGATTTTCAAAATGATTTACAAACGATGTATCAAGTAAATCTGTTGTGTACTACGTGAACCGCTGTTTGACACATACATGCAAATAAATACTCCAACAAAAAGCAGCAGCATTCTGGGTAAAATATGATTTCTTTCTCCCCTCTCCTGTCATTTCTGAAGGAGTGGACTTTCCCACTTTGATTTGTAGGATCAGGCATGAATATGTTACCAGATTGCATAATGCGGTGATTCTTCTGCATTCTCTCTCGTTCTGGTCTCTGTTTGGTGCTGCAGGTAATAAAGCAGCTCTGTGATAGGCCGACACTGCAGTGGCCACATCATCATCATCAGTGAGCTCAGTCGGTTATGAGCCCATTGCACCATAATGCCTGCATGTTTTATATGAGCTCTTGTACTGCACGCAGTCCTATAAGATCACAGCCTCCATGCACACACAAAATGGTCAATATATGGTGGTTAAGACATCTTTTATGATTAATGTTTCTTAATTGGAATTCATTTTTGTGAGTCAAAGATGTCAAGGTTGTGTAACCATTCTGAGATGTGAACATGATGATGCAAAACTTTTTTTTATCCTTTCAGACAATTTTATGTTATTGACCACCACACACCAACTATATCTCAGTAACTGCTCATACAGAAACACGGCTGCTATCCATATCAAAATTATGTCTGCAATGCACAAACCTATGGGACATTTGAAAAGCTGATTATATTCTCTCTAACATGTGGTGCTGGCGAGTGTGTGTAGATAAAGTGCAGATCATGGTGTGGGTTCATGTTAATATTTAATGTCTGAAGCTGTGAAGTTGCCTGCCACGTACGGCTGAACCTAATTCCATTCCCTCGCTAATATTTCAATGGCTGAACGCTAATGACAGGAGTCGACTACACCTCGACACAAGAATACAGTACCAGCCATAAAAACATAATTACTTATAAATCAAGATTCTGGAGTTTCTCAGTTTCTGTGTGTAGAGTGTCTGACTTTTTTTCTCTGATCTTGTTTTTAGGGAATGTCTGTTGAATAGTAATGCTAAGCCAACTGTTAGGAAACTGTGCCAAGGAAATGTGCAGGTAAAAATATTTTTACTTATTGTTTGTTATTTTACTCATTTTATGTACTACAAGAATTATTTATGTTCTATAAACTACATTATTTTATAAATGTACTAATTTAATTGTTTATATTGACATACACTAAACAAAATTATAAACGCATCTTTTGCAACGATTTTTGTGTGAGCATATCAGTGAACACCCCTGACCACTCGGTGAGTTTCACGTCTTTGTAAACGAAAGTTTAATGCATTTTAGGAAGGATTGTTCCAGTGCACCATTAAACCCATTGTAGAGGTGGGAGGTGAAACACAAACACGCGAAAATTCTCAGGGCAGCCGCAAATGTCGAAATTTCAGTCAAAACCGTTCTATTTCACCATAAACAATCTGAAAACAGGGCTTTAAGTCTTAAATACCGAACTTGTCCTTTAATATATTTATCGTCATAATTGTTATAATGTCCTTAAAGGGTTTTATACGCTGCTGTCATTTTATTTGAGCTGTTTCTAGTAGAAGGCAGACTGCTGACAGCGAGTGTGATGGCAGAGTTCAGGTAAAATTTTAAATTTGTGCTTAGGGTGCAAGACTAAAACACACGCGCACTTCAGTTAGTGCGGTATAAATGTGATAAAAGCATTTACATGGATGCATTCTGCGATAAAAACCGGCGTACACCACCTCTTTTAATACGATTATACTTACTGCGATCAGAGCCGGCGCCAGACCATAACTAACAGGGGGGCACTCGGCTTCCAACGGGGGGCACGCAATAGCAACAATAACTTGCAAAAACAAGACATTAAAACAACAAATACAGCAAGCACACACTCATACAACTGGTACAGACTGTCAGCTCATTTCCCGTATAAAGTGCAAAAGACCACAAACTATGTGCAAAATTATTGAGCGGCGTGAGCGCAAGCTGAGCTCGACGCAACAACAAACCGCCCTCGCGCGGCACAAGCCATTGAAATGAATGGGTTTCATAGCGCAGCGCACACCGTGTCCTAGCTTTAAAAAAGGCGCATTACCATAATCACGTCGTAATGCTGTTAACAGTCTATAGCCACACTTCACATTTAAGCTTACATAATTTAAAACAACACTAACTTACCTTTGAAATAGCCGAAGACGGTGTGTAAGAACATTAAACTTCCTTAGATTTGTTCCTTAGATCCTGTAGATTTGTAAATTCCACCTCGACCTCTAATCTCTGAGTTTGAGCCAGTCTGTGTTTGCATGAAGATGAAGCAGGCGGTGCTGTTTCGTTCTAAATGTTCTAATATCCATATTTTACACGATCCATAAAATGCCGCGAAAAAACACGTTGCTAGTATCAAGTCACAAATATGCTAAAGACGTATGACGGTTGAGACGCGGCAATACATCCAATCAGAGAAACTGGTCTATTTTAATTAAATAAAACATATATAAACTATATTTTCCTCATTTGATTATATTATAAGTCATGAAACATTCAATGTTTAATTTATTTTAATTATTCTTGATATATATTAAACTAATAAAAAACTTTGTAGGGGGGCACAACAACCTGTTCGGGGGGCACTGCCCCTTGACGCCGGCCCTGACTGCGATTATGAGCTTAATCACATTATTTTTATCGAAGTATTGAGTTTACATGAGGTAAAGTATAATCGCAGTATTGCTAAAATCCCATTATAATCGCATTATGAGGGTTCATGTAAGCGTGGTCACTGTCTGGTTTTCAGACCCCTAAATACAGTAAAACTGCACATTTTAGAATGGCCTTTTATTGTGGCCAGCCTAAGGCACACCCGTGCAATAATCATTCTGTCTAGTCTATCTTAATATGCCACACCTGATGGATCTTGGCAAAGGAGAAGTGCTCACTAACACAGATTAGACAGATTTTATGGACAATATTTGAGAGAAATAGGCCTTTTGTGTACTTAGAAAAAGTCTTAGATCTTTGAGTTCAGCTCATGAAAAATGGAGGCAAAAACAAAAGTGTTGTGTTTATAATTTTATTCAGTGTATGTCAATATATACAATTAAATGTGTCAAGTTATATATATATTATCTGCAAGTATTTTTTCTGTTTTACAATAGCTCTACAGTATCCCAAGACTGTGGCACATGAAGGCGCATATACCTAAAATCTCCTGTATGCATTTAAGTCACGCAACACAATTACAGAGGGATAAAATGAATCGAGTTCTACAGAGATTAGATCATTTGCTTTTTGCTTAGATTGTTCATCCACATTTAAATACATTTTCAAAAACAGCAGCTTTAAAATATTCAACGCATGCATGATGGCTGATCCTAGGTTACATACAGAGATTTTCTAATTATAGGGATTTTTGGTTCCTAATTCTTTTAAGCTTCTTGTTTTTGTCAGAACTTCTTGTTTGTGCTGATTTTTGTGAACCATGATGTTATTTACTATGAGAACAGACTGTGCGTCTAAGGGTCACATAGTGCAGCTGCAAATAAAATCATTGCTTTGAACAGAGGACAAATACTGCACCTGATGTGGACTTGAGTTACATTCAAGCTGTTTTATGACATAAAAAAATAACTGTGACAGGTAAAAGTTGTATATATGCTATAATGATGCTCAAAGATGAGTTTAACTGATAAAATTCTTGACTGCTGTGGGACTTCAAAGTTATTAGGACCTTCATAGGTCCACACTTTTATAATCCATACACCCTCACTGAACTTGCTGACTACTGCCCCATCTGTTTTTACTCACTAACATTTCTAAAGTGTGCCATTTGGACTGGGCTGGAAAAATCTATGACAATGCTCTTTTCTGTTGTTGTTTATATAGTTCACATAAAAACCTGTAAACTAGGGCTACATAAATTAGGCAACTTGGGGCCGGTTTTTAAATGCTTCCTGATGAGAGGCCAGTGAATAAAATGATTTTGAGTATCACTGTTCTAAACCAGCATCTGAATAATAAACCTTATGAATCTCTTTTAATGTTTGGATGGCAAAAATCATTAAATATTGACAAGTCAAAATCTCAATGGGAACTTTTCCACAAATGGACTGCAGTGGCTTATGGCACAGACTGTGATATTACTAGAACTACGGTACACCAGACCTGACATCAGGACTACAAAAGACCTGACATCAGAACTAAATCAGACCTGACATTAGGACTAAATCAGACCTGACATTGGGATTACAATAGCCTAGAAATCTAGACGCACCCTAGCGGCCGCAAAATATATTTGCTGCCAGGGTTTAGTCTAGGCACTCACAATACACTTAACCGGTCCAAAAACCAAAATTTGGTCAGGCCAATCACATCGTGTGTAGCGTCTGTGGGGCGGGCTTAACATGATGACGACAGAGCTGCAACGGTTCCTACTTGAAAACAGAGAATGGCTGCTGCTGCTGGCGAACAGCTATCTTTTGAAGCGGCTTTGGCCGCGACTCTGGAGGACTTAGACTTATGTTTTTCTTTGAGAGAAGAGCAAATAAACCCTACTGAAGTCCTTTTTAAGCAAGAAAGATGTGTTTGGAGTTTTGCCGACTGGTTACGGTAACTACGTCACCTTCTTCGTTGCTCTGATCCGTCATAACGCTATCCTATTGCGTGCAGAGGCATTTTGAGGGACAACCTTATATCCCGCCCCTTGCATTGAGCCGTTTGTGTGAAGAGTTGCCAGACCTTACATCTTGATGTAGGTCTGGCTAACCAGGCTAGGATTACAATAGACCTGACATCAGAACTAAATCATAACTGACATTAGGATTAAAGCAGACCAGAAATCAGGACCAGATCAGACCTAAAATCAGGACTACATCAGACCTAAAATCAGGACTAAATCAGACCTAAAATCAGGACTGTGGTGCATCAGACCTGACATCAGGACAAAATCAGCCCTGACATTAGGACTGAATCAGACCTGACATTAGCACTAAATCAGACCTGACATTAGGACCAAATCAGACCTTACATTAGGACTAAAGCAGACCTGAAATCAGGACTACATCAGACCTGACATCAGGACTGAAGCAGACCTGAATCAGGAGTATGGTATATCAGACCTGACATCAGGACCAAATCAGACCTGACATCAGGACTAAATCAGATCTGACATCAGGACTGAATCAGACCTGACATTAGGACCAAATCAGACCTGACATTAGGACTAAAGCAGACCTGAAATCAGGACTACATCAGACCTGACTTCAGGACTGAAGCAGACCTGAAATCAGGACTAAATCAGAACTAAAATCAGCATTACATCAGACCTAAAATCAGGACTGTGGTACAGCAGACCTGACATCAGGACAAAATCAGCCCTGACATTAGGACTAAATCAGATCTGACATCAGACATGACATTAGTCCTAATGTCAGGTTTGATTTGGTCCTAATGTCAGGTCTGATTTGGTCCTAAAGCAGACCTGAAATCAGGACTACATCAGACCTGACATCAAGACTGAAGCAGACCTAAAATCAGGAGTACAGTACATCAGACCTGACATCAGGACTAAATCAGACCTGACATTAGGACTAAAGCAGACCTGACATTAGGACTAAAGCAGACCTGACATCAGGACTACAACAGATCTGACATTTGGACTAAATCAGACCTTACATTAGGACTGAAGCAGACCTTACATCAGGACTAAGGTACATCAGACCTGACATCAAGACTAAAACATATCTAAAATCAGGATTAAATCAGACCTGACTTCAGGACTAAAGCAGACCTGGCATCAGGACTAAGGTACATTAGACCTGACATCAAGACTACAACATATCTGAAATGAGGATTACATCAGACCTGACATCAGGACTAAAGCAGACCTGACATTAGGACTTAAGCAGACCTGAAATCAGGACTATATCAGACATGACATCAGGACTATGGGACATCAGACCTGACATTAGGACTAAAGCAGACCTGAAATCAGGACTACAAAAGACCTGACATCAGAGCTAAATCAGACCTGACTTCAGGACTAAAGCAGACCTGGCATCAGGACTAAGGTACATCAGACCTGACATCAATACTACAACATATCTGAAAGTAGGATTACATCAGACCTGACATCAGGACTAAAGCAGACTTGACATTAGGGCTTAAGCAGACCTGAAATCATGACTACATCAGACCTAAAATCAGGACTACATCAGACATGACATCATGGACTATAGGACATTAGACCTGACATCAGGACTAAAGCAGACCTGACATCAAGACTACATCAGACCTAACTTCAGGACTAAAGCAGGCCTTTCATCAGGACTAAGGTACATCAGACCTGACATCAAGACTACAACAAACATGAGGACTAAAGCAGACCTGAAATCAGGATTAAATCGGGCCTGACATCAGGACTAAAGCAGACCTGACATCAGGATTACATCAGACCTGACTTCAGGACTAAAGCAGACCTGAAATCAGGATTACATCAGACCTGACATCAGGATTACATCAGACCTGACATCAGGACTACAACATACCTGACATCAGAACTACATCCGAACTGACTGCAGGATTAAAGCAGACCTGACATCATGACTACAACAGACCTGAAATTGGGATTACATCAGACCTGAAATCAGGAGCACAGTACATCAGACTTGACTTTAGGACTAAAGCAGACCTGAAATCAGGACTTAAGCAGACCTGAAATCAGGATTACATCAGACCTGACATCAGGACTACAACAGACCTTACATCAGCACTAAAGCAGACCTGACATCAGGACTACATCAGACCTGAAATCAAGAGCACAGTACATCAGACTTGGCATCAGGACTACAACAAACCTGACAAGGACTACATCTGATAACAGGACTACAAGAGACCTGACATCAGGAATAAAGCAGACCTGACATGGTGGTGTCAATGGTGATCATCTGGATCATTCTGATTTGCAGTTCGCCATAGCCAAACAGTGCCTAAGAAAAAAATGGAAAGTGGCAAAGCAAGCGGGAGCGGACAGAACGCTCTTTTTTTTGCAACATACTTGAATATTTTAGAAAGACTCATAAGACATTACAGATATATCAAAAATCTGTCTGTGGTGAGTGAGATTTGTGTTAAACTGGTTGGTGAGTAATGGACACCCACTACTGACACCTGCTGGTACGGAAAGTTGTCTTACCTAACGCAGGTGCAGAACGGACGTGTTACTTGGCTGCCATCCGTTTGATATGTCAGGGCTACTCTGGTCCCACATGAAACCAGCACGCGGGCAATGTGAGCCGCCCTCACCCGGACAGTTTGTACCAGACAGCTTTATTAGTATTTTATGAGCCTTTTGCTCTGGATGTAATCTCAGCCAGAACCTTTTCATCATTACAATAAAGCCATGATGACTCAACCATGTTTTACTCATCTTTGCTGATAATCTCTATAGTCAATATCCTTGCCTATTGGAGAAAGACTTAAAGGGAAATCAAATGCAGTCTGAACTGCAGTGACGTAAAATCTAGATGCATTTGCGTGATTATGATGCAGAGGCGGTAGGATGACATCAGCTTGTTTATTAAGAGCTGGCAGCAATATGAACTCTACGAGTCTCCAACTACAGAACCTAAACTGACATTAGACTTTAAAGCTAAGAGTCACATGTATGTGGGAGCAGTAACATCTTTAGATGGATACCCAAGTGGTTCAAGTTTAAAACTTCTCTAATAATTTACTTATCCTCATGTGATCCCAAGTGTTTATGACTTCATTTCTTCAGCTAAACTCTGCAGTTGGACTGCTGGATTTTTACAAAATCCCATTGGGAGGAGTAATGGATTTTTTATTTAAGTAATGTAGCTATTCTGTCTCACTATTTGTGTATACCATTTTGTATAATGTTCTTCGCAATATAATTAATGATACGACTAATTATTAGGCCATTATCCTGATAGTAACTCATCTGAAACACAGACATGTGATGGTAGTGTGTGCTGCAGGGAATGATGGGATTGGGATTAACCTGCTTTCAGCTCCCAACCTCGTGTTCATCTTCATTCAGACATTATTTTTAATCTAGACCTCACCACTCTCTACCATCTGTCCTGTAATCCCGTCTCCCTCCCAAACTATTTCCACCCTGTGACACTGGTTGAGCGGTTTGAACGTCTACGTTATTTTCATTTAACTCCTCGTATTCTCACACCATCACATCAATAGATTATCAGTCAATCTATTTCCAGGAAGAGCAGCGTCCCCCCGACAGTAAACTGTACATCAGCACTTTACACAAAGTGCTGGTCCATCAGGTCTCGGCCATGCTGAAAGTTTCATGAGCAGTGAACTTCTGCTATAATGCAAAAACAAAACGACGTTCAAAGCATTGCAGCATTCTGTTACATTACAGCGTTATGTGAATATGTGTCAGCAGCAATAAATCTGGCTCTGCTGCAGTATCTGTTTTTCTGCAAACTTTTTCTCAGCCACTCCAGCGAATAGGTGAGGGGTTTCTGTGGCCCAGCTACAGATTAAAGTTGTGAGTTGACCCCAGCCCATGTTAATGTTTTGAAGGTAGTAATTTGGCCCTTTAATAATGCTGTTGTTTTTTATCAGCGTTAAAAGAAAAAATAGCAAGCATTGCTAAGGCTTGCAAAAAATTTGGCGTTTACAGCAATCTTTCGATTATTCAGCCTTCATCAGGCATACAAAGCAGAATATATGCACGATTTTGTTTAATACACATAATTTTCTTTATTTAAATCAACATTTATCAACCTAGACAATGGAAAATACTGTACAGATTTATGCTTATATGGACACACAGGGGCTTCATGCAACGAGGACACAGTGTGCAAAGCTACCCTTCTTACTGTAATCAATTATTAACATCAATTTAACATTAAAGTCTTGTATATGTTATGTATTCTTAAAGACTACACAGACAAAAGAGAAGCGTTTATGAATTATTTTATAAAACAAACTCACCAGTCACGTGACGCCTGTGATTGGCTGCAAAAACAGTGAATAAAAAGAAACCCAGATAATAAGATGTAAATGCATTGAAAAAAATTATTTATTCAATTTACTTAAGGTAAGTGGTTGCAATCAATTTATTTAAGCTACATTTAAACAAAAGCTTTTATTTTATTTTACTTTACTAATCTTTTTTGTTTAAATGTAGCTTAAATAAATTTATTTCAACCACTTATCTTAAAAAATTGAGTAAATTGAATGAATAATTTTTTTCAGTGTGTAATGCTGTAATCAACATTTTAATTTTATTATTTATTTAATTGCTTTGTCATGATTTTGCCTTCATGTCCTTGTTTTACTCTTAGTCTTGAGGCAGGATCATGACAAAGGTTTGGTGTAGTAGCTTGATTTGCTTCCTTATTTAATGCCCTTGTGCTGATTCGTTTTGTCACATTGCCTGTGTAAGTCTTGTCTAGAGAATATTGTAAAAATAAGTTTTGTCAAGTTCTTTGTTTTGTTATTCTAGCCTGTTTAGTATTGTGTTTACCCTATTTTGCCCCCCTCGTGGGTCTTTTGTTTCTGTGTTTTGTTCAAATAAAGTCTGCTTGGTGTTCATCTAAGCCTGCGCCTGGGTTCTCGCTCTCTCCCTCCTGAAGAAGCATAGCATGCTTTGAAAGCATACCATTTTAGCCTATAAAAATAGCTATTTGTAATACTTTACAATAAGGTTGTATTAGTAAACATTTATAAATGCATTAACTAACATAAACAAACCGTGAAGATATCGTTTCCCCAACATGTATTAATTCTTGCTAATGTCATTAGTTACTCATGTTAATGGTGCATTAATTAATGTTACATATAAACACTTTTTTTTAAGGCAGAGTAATGAATAGTGTATTTGCATTTTGTGCAAGAGCAGAAGATCGGATTCATATCTGTTTTGCCAAGATGAATTTATGTGGCCAAATGTTAATGGAACAGTTTTAAGGTCCGGGTATCATTCGTTCATTTGTTTTTCGTTTCACATATGAAAACGAAAAAACAAGAAAACAACTCCTTTTTCGTTTTTTCGTTTTTTTAGAAAAACGAAAAAACGAAATTATGACTCGATTTTTGGTTTTCCCGTTCTTGCACGGAAATCAGAAAAAACACTTGATATTTCGATTGTGTCCAGTGGGTGGTGCTAAATCTGATTGGCAGGATATGCGTTCATTGTTTTTTCAAAATAAAAGTTTTTCCAACACTGTATTTGTTATCCTGTAAAATTGTTGTCTATAAATGCATGCTGTTTGTCACCCAATTATTTGGCTTCAATGATTGAAAAAATATATTAAAATAGCTTAAATGTAAACATGTTCACGCATAGTTGTTATCATACAAATTTAAACTATACATTAACTCTTTGTGTTAGATTTTTTTATTTACTTAAATTCTTATGAATAATATAGTTTTTATAATGTCTCTTTGGTATTTTTGGACTGATATTAGTCTAAGTTTAGTGGTAGGCTAATACATCGTCATTATAATTCAATATAATTCAGATGTGCATACTCGGTTGAGAGAAGATCAAAACTTTAATAAAGTCAAGACAAAAACTATTTATATTTTTTAATTGTCATAGCTATCTGTCCTCTTATGTCAGATTCTTAAATTTGGTCAAAAAATTCAATCAGAATGCAAAGACATGGTGTATGGCTATTATTACCAAATAAAAGGAAGTCAGTATCAATAAAATCAATTTTTGGATTGACACAGGCTGTTTAGATATGGCATGCGGATTTACACAGCATATTATAATTGCATAAATTATGTTAAGAGATTAATGTTTTTAATGTAAAAATTTAAATGTAGAAATATAAAAAGATTGGGGAAAACGTATACTTTTTACCTATGAAACTAACACCGCCAGTAGGTGGCGGAAAATCTCTCTTATCTAAACACCTACTGAAATTGACTGTAAGTAGACTCTGGGTAGCCGACTGTGGGTAGCCTTCTGGAACCATTTACTCTTCTGATTCTGTCAAAAATTCAGATATTTTGAGGATAAAAACGCGTGTTGCTCGGAGACGCAGCGGATCTGCAGTTTATTCTGTTTTCTTGGACGGATCAAAATCAGAATGTAGCCTATATAAACGTTACTCAGCAACTTTATTGAACTTTTGTATGAAATGTCACATTTGTGGTGTAATTTAACACCGGGGATTTGGCTGTGTGCCTATTCGCAATTTCAATTTGCCCAATATGAAGGGAAAACAGCTGTTTTGTGTTAATATTATTCTTTTTATGTGGCGTATATTTCTAAGGTTGATTCATTTGATATACTGTTGAATAGTTTAATCTACATAAACGTGTCATATTTTCTCAAATAAATTAATATTTTTCTTATTCCATATTTATTTTAATAAGTCAGAAACGTCTCCGTCGTGTCCTGCTGACAGGCGCGGTGGGCGAGTGCAGCAGGTGACGCCAATTATGAGTCCTCCGGAGTTTAGACCGTCTTATTTTTGTTTTCTTCGCGAACTTTTGAGGCTACCACCTTGAAAGACAGAGTTCTCACCTTTTAAGGTCGCATGCTTATAAGCAGGGGCGCCGCTAGCAATTTTGGGCCCTATGAAAAAAATAGGGGGTCAGGCCCCCCATACCCATTTCGTACCAAACATACAATCCAACCTACTGTAGCTATTCAAAATCTTTGTCTGTAATTTAATAATACAGAACTATTTATTTTGCTATTGTTTTGAACACAGTTATCAGTATTTATAGATACCTAAAATGTCTGCAGCTAAGATAATTTATTGTGCAATGCAAATTTAATTGAAAAATACAGTACATTAAATCAAATATTCAGAGAAAATGCAACATTCTTAAAGATTAAAGATAAATGTGACCATGCCTGTGAAAACCCAGCTGAAGTATTTCTTTGTGATTTACTGTTTTCCACATAAAATCATCCTATATAATGTAAAGAACATTTGTGAAAATATAAACGTGATATCTTTAATGTTGACTGAGTAATGTCATGTCAGCGATTGAAATCATAGTGAAATTAATGCTTGAAATTAAACTGTGATGCTTTTTATCTCACAATAAGATTTGAGGGTTTAGTCTGATTTTCAGAGACAGTCTTAGTGACATACTGTATACTTGAGCTGTTACACACACCAATAACATTGTAGAATTTAAAAATGGCGAACAACAACAATGCATCTTTTCTATGTACATTCTGCCTGAAATAAGACTGGGTCAACAATGCTTGACCAAAGCAGCGTGGTGAGCTTGAACCTGCTTACATCACGAGGCATTTTTTGGACCCAACATTCAATAGGAAAATTCAACTGCAGTAGCCACCGTTCAACCTGAAGAGGGCAGCACTCAGACGTTTTTACACCATATATTGTATTATTGAAACACTTTATATCCAAATGTCAAAAAACTTACTAAAATCAATGAACAGCACTAATAAAACCCCATTCTTACAGATCATTAACTAAAAAAAGTTGGTTTAGGGTTTAGTTACTCTTTAAGAAAACAGCTATACTGTTATTAAATGATTCTTCAGACTGTTTTTTAATCAACGGGGCTCTAAAATGAAATGAATGACAACTATAGCGAATTACGACATAGATTTCCATTGATTTCTTAACCCTGTTGCAAGTTGAGAAGCTTTAATATACATAATTTGACTAGTTTAGCCTTAGTTGCATTTCAGTTTTATCACAACCAACTCGATTTACGACTGCATAAAAATCCTTCCTTGGCATATTGCGTTACAAAACAAAACAGTGTGTAACCGATCGCATTTCTAGTTTATGTTAATTAGCTTATACGGGCTACGTTAATTTTAGGGGTGTCAACAATAATCGATTCGGCAATGCATCGCAATGCGGGCATGCACGATTCAGCATCGATGCAGCAAAGTGCCATAATCGATTATGTATGTCATTGTTTATTTTCTGGCCTCGAGTGGACAATAAAGTTGTGAAGTTTCAATTACTTCCGGGGGCATAACAACAACAATCAAGATGGCTGAGGCGGAGAGAGATGACAGTGATAGACGGGTAAATAAAAACGCACCCTTTTCCATGGAAAGTGGACATATGGGCACATTTCAGATTCTATGAAGTTAATGGGAAACTAGACAAGACTTACGCTGTGTGTAAAATTCTCATCTCAGGTATATAATTGTCATTGTCTTAAAGCTGCTAAGCTTCCGTTTTTGTTGAGAATAGTTGCACTTGCCTTGTTGTGTACAGTAGAATTTTGATGCATCGCAATGCATCGTAGAATCGAATTGAATTGAATCGTTACCTGATGAATCGTAATTGAATCGAATTGTGAGGACAGTGCCAATGCACACCCCTAGTTAATTTAAACAGCTTATAAGGGCTGACTTCGCGTTAGAATCATACAGGGAACGTAAATCACCTTGTGTTTTTTTAAACTGGGGTGAACAGAGCGAAGACTTATTACAGTGGAAAGAAAACTACATTGTATTGCTCCAGCGTCACATTGTGTAAACTGCATTTATAGTAAGGAAGTGCACATATGCAGATATCATAGAGAAAATAGCAGTAAATACACACACCTTGCTCTCTTGTGAAGTTCACGCGCACTGTGAGACCGTGGATTGAAGACGGCGCTAAAACGCAGAGTAAAGACGGGGCGGAGCTAAGAGGGCTCAGTTTAAGGGGGTTGCGTGTGCGGCACATACAGTGCTTGGCTGGGGCCCTCAAAAGTTCATGGGCTCTTAGAATCGTCCTAACTTTCCCCCCCTTACGGCGCCCCTGCTTATAAGGTTGCAGCCCTTGAATTGGGACACAGCTAGAGTTTGAAAGGATGTAGTTTGAAAGACGGGGGGAAGCACAGAAAAAAAAACAGTGGCCTCATGTATAAAACTTTACGTAGATTCCATCCTTAAAGTGTGCGTAAGCAGGGAAAATTTGCGTATGCACAAAAGTTTTCAGATTTATAAAGCCATGCGTTGCCTACTGCAAAAAACGGAGCAAAATTCCATTCATAAATCCCAGTGAGCGGAAGATTGTGCGTATGTGCGTCCAGCCCCATCTCCTCCCCGAAACAACCATATATGGAGCGTACAACCCTTATTTTACTGGGCATAATGTGTTCTGCATATATATATATATATATATTTTTTTTTTTTCAAAATATACAAAATACCAACAAATATATTTGCTGAAATATATTTTGAAATATGTTTACAAAAATATATTTTTCACAATTAAATAAATTTTAAAGCATTAAAAATATATTTAGCCTTTCATATATTTGAATTCAAGGAAATATATTCACGTCGCATTGGAAGAAAAACTTTATGTTACGAACCTATAAACATAACAGTTTTAAAAAGGTTAAAATGAAATAGTTTTAATCTAAAAAAAAAAAACTTATTTAGCATATATTTAAAATATAATTTTGTCCAGAGAAAATAATTTTTTGGCCTCATGGGTTTTTATGAAATTATAAAAACACTGTTTAAACACTGGCATTGTCAAAGTTGATACTGGTTTCACATATGGCCAGACAGGTGTCATTATATTCATAACATTTTAATAGAAAACAAACTCAGAGGGAAATTAAATGTTTTTGACCAGCGGATGGTGGAGATCGTTTCGGGTCATGTTCGTCTTTATCTCAGGCGGCAAGTGCATCAATTATACCATTGAACGTGACTCAATTCATTAAGATTGCAATATTACACACCTTATAGAGAATATGCTGCTATATGCAAGTAGACGAGCCCAGCATATAAAAGTTTCGCTTTAAGTGTTTCCCATTAAAAAAAACATAAAGACAATGATGTATTACGCAGCGCAGCCATAAGGCATTAAGATATAAAAAAAACAACAGTTCAGTACAAACGAAAAGTTCAATACAAACCTTAAAAAACATATTTACCGGTAAGCAGATGAAACAATAATATAAAAACCAATTAATTTAAATACTTGTTAGTGTTTTTCTTATATAAACCCGCATTGTAAGAACTTCTCTTTATGCTAAGCTTTAAATAGGCTACGTTATTTTATGTCCCGGACGGTACATCACATTATTTTTCGTCATCTTACAGGTTATAAAGTATATTGTAGTAGGCACTCGGGTTTGTTTCTGTCATTTGGCCTAATAAAATTAAAACTATTAATTTTTTACAGTTTTGTCTACGATTAGATGATAAAGACTTATACACTTCTTATCATTCCTCATAGCCTACATGAAACTTTATCCCTGGGTGTTTGTTGAGTGAAGAAAAGACTTATTCATATTCTTTATAGCTTTGCGTTTCAAACACGCAGACGCGCTCATGACAGATGACACTCCATTCACTGTAGAGGTTGTCTTTTCAATACTTTTCATCTGTTAAATATTTGCTACTCATAGGTAGGTGCAAATCCTAGATGCAATTTCAGTGCTGATCTTCATGAATGAAACAGGAATATTGAAACAAAATGTGTATAAAAAGAAAAACAGAGTTTGTGTTCTTTCAGTCCGCTCAATTTCAGTAGGTGTTTAGATAAGAGAGATTTTCCGCCACCTACTGGCGGTGTTAGTTTCATAGTTAAAAAGTATACGTTTTTCCCAATCTTTTTATATTTCTACATTTAAATTTTTACATTAAAGACATTAATCTCTTAACATATTTTTTATACAATTATAATATGCTGTGTAAATCCGCATGTCATATCTAAACAGCCTGTGTCAATCCAAAAATTGATTTTATTGATACCTTTTATTTGGTCATAATAGCCATACACCGTGTCTTTGAATTCTGATAGAATTTGTTGACCAAATTTAAGAATCTGACATAAGAGGACAGAAAGCTATGACAATTTAAAAATATAAATAGTTTTGTCTTGACTTTATAAGAGTTTTAATCTTCTCTTAACCGAGTGAGCACATTCTGAATGATATTGCATTATGACGATGTACTAGCCTACCACTAAACTTTGACTAAAGGCATGTTGCATATTACTTGTTCTAGTAACCATATTTAAATACTAAAATTTTGTGTAATTTGTGCTACTCCATCATAATGTTTGTAGTGTAAGTATGACCCAAGCCTAAACTTAAGCCCCCAGCCTCCATAGTCCTGCCCCCTAAATCGTGTGTGCATACAGATGCGATAAATAACAAAGAGACATTATAAAAACTATATTATTCATAAGAATTTAAGTAAATAAAAAAAATCTAAAACAAAGAATAAATGTATCATTTAAATTTAACAACTATGCATGAACATGTTTACATTTAGGCTATTTTAATATTTTTTTTTCAATCAGTGAAGCCAAATAATTGGGTGACAAATAGCATGCATATATAGACAATAATTTTACAGGGTAACAAATACATTGTTGGAAAAACTTTTATTTTGAAAAACAATGAACCCATATCCTGCCAATCAGATTTAGCACCACCCACTGGACACAATCGAAATATCAAGTGGTTTTTCTGATTTCCGTGCACGAACAGAAAACCAAAAATCGAGTCATAATTCGTTTTTTCGTTTTTCGAAAAAACGAAAAAATTAGTTGTTTTCTCGTTTTTTCGTTTTCATATGTGAAACGAAAAACAAATGAACGAATGATACCCGGACCTTTTAACAAATCAGATAGCTATCCGATCAGAGAAAACACATGAAGTGACCAGGTGTAAAAAGGCTCTTTGAGACAGCAAAATTGTCCCCAAAAATCACAGATTTTCCATTTAACTTCATATGTATAAGGAGAACTTGGGCTGTTAGAAATGCATATTGGTCAAGCTCCAGTACTTTTTATAAATTAACTGCAAACACCATACACAAAATATGTCCTCCCTGTCATGCAAACGTAATGTAAATTGTTATGACGGGGTGGACATTTTTATCTAAAGTTAGCATTTCATGAACACATGATGTAGCTGCAGTTAGCTAAGTGGTTCACTGTTAAAATACATATTTTGATTTTCTGCAAAGTTTTATATTGATTAATATTTCACAATGACAGGATGGACATTTTAAGCTTGACACCAGGCAACTACAAACACAATATGATGAAAATAAGGAAAATAAGTGTAGTGTACACGTACTGTGTGTGCATTATGTTTTAAACTCCACTCAGTGCCCCCCAAACAGGTTGTTGTGCCCCCTCTACAAAGTTTTTTATTAATTTAATATATATCAAGAATAATTAAAATAAATTAAACATTGAATGTTTTATGACTTGTAATGTAATAAAATGAGGAAAATATAGTTGATATATGTTTTCTTTAATTAAAATAGACCAGTTTCTCTGATTGGATGTATTGCCGCGTCTCACCCGTCTTACGTCTTTAGCATATTTGTCTTGATACTAGCAATGTGTTTTTTATAGATCGTGTAAAATATGGATATTAGAACATTTAGAACGAACCAGCACCGCCTGCTTCATCTGACTTCATGCAAACACAGACTGGCTCAAACTCAGAGATTAGAGGGCGAGGTGGAATTTACAAATCTACAGGACACTGTTTTAAGGAAGTTTAATGTTCATACATGCCGGCTTCAGCTTTTCTAAGGTAAGTTAGCATTGTTTTAAATTACGTATTAGCTTAAATGTGAAGTGTGGCTATAGACCGTTAACAGCATTACGATGTGATTATTGTAAAGTGGCTTTTAGGACGCGGTGTGCGCTGTGCTATGAAACCCATTCATTTCAATGGCTTGCGCCGTGCGACGGCGGTTTGTTGTTGCGTCGAGCAAAGCGCGAGCGCATAGTTTGTGGTCTTTTGCACTTTATACGGGAAATGAGCTGACAGTCTGTACCAGTTGTATGAGTGTGTGCTTGCACTCTATTTGTTGTTTTAATGTCTTGATTTTGCAAGTTATTGTTGCTATTGCGTGCCTCCACGTTGGAAGCCATGTGCCCCCCTGTTAGTTATGGTCTGGCCCCGGCTCTGCCTCCACTTAATAAAGACCAAATGGGGGACGGGATGTCACTGACTACATCAGTTGGTTTCTTAAAGTGGCATTTACCCAAAAATGACAGGGTCGGCAGCAATGTGCAAAATGCTTAAAGTTATTATGAAAATTGAATATAAATTCTAAAAATTACTTGTTTTATCAAATAACTTGTAGAGGACAATAAGAAAAAATGTAAAAGTTTTTGAATTTTATGTCATTTATTCACTTTTTACACTCACTAAAGTTAGCTTAGCAGTGTCTGGGAAATGCCAAAATCGCATACATCCAGTCAAAGAAAATGGTATAAAATGGGAAAAACATATTTTAAGAGACTAATCATAAAATGTGTATGTGTGTAAATGTTTGGCCATTTATAATAAAACCTCAGAGTTTCATTATTTTTTATTATAATCATGATGGCGGAGTGATTCTGATGAGGACAGCAAAAGGCACTTTATAGTGATATTGAACTAAACATTAAAGGGATAGTTCAGCCAAAAATGATATTAAACCCATGATTTACTCACCCTCAAGCCGTCTGAGAAGCAAATGTCAATTTTTCAGACAAACACATTTTCAGTTATTTTATGAAAATGTCCTAGATCTATCAGTTCTTGCACCTCCTTCAAGTCCAAAGAATGTGCATCCATCCTTCATCAAAGTAATCCAAATGGCTCCAGGGGGATAAACAAGGCCTTTTAAGGGTAATCCGTGCGGTTTTGTTGTAGAAATATCCATTTCAATGGGCATGATGCCTCTGTGGATGAACACAGTAACTATGGATAAAAACGTAAAGAAAAATCTTTTGTCGATTAATGGCAGAAGTCATTTCTTTCAAAGGCAATATTTTTCCGTGCAAAATAACACTGATAAAGGAAAGTTTGGTTTGTGCCTAATTGAAATATTTCTGAACAAAAACCTGCAGTTCGGATAACTAGGTGAAGGACACATTTAACATTTACTGAACAAACGTTGGCAAGACTTGACTAAAGAAATGAAGACAATTACAATCAATGAGAGAACCCTGAATTATAAAAGCACTGTGTTACCTTGACCTACCCCCTTTTATTTTCTTAATTTCCTGTACAAAGTAAAACCTTCTAGTTGCCCTCATGAACTATGGTTTTATTTAAACAAAAAAGTGCCTTTATATTTTTTAATAGCTTTACTATGAAAAGTAATGATCAGACCATATTATAATGATTCTCATCTCATTCAAGAAATTTTGATCTTGAGACATTGTTTGAAACATTGAGTACCCTTGTAAAAATCTCAAGAGAAACTTTATCAGGAGAGACATCTTAAAAGCAGAAGATTTAAGAGGTCTTTATTTGATATCATTTTTTTATGTATCGGCAAAACCGTTAAAAGATCTCACTTGTGACTTCGTTTTACATGAATCCCACTCTACCTCTTCAACTCCATCACTCCCTGTTCCCTTTAAGTTTCTCTATCATTATGTCAAAAAGCCATATAGATGGTAATAAAACATAATAATAATCATTTAATAGATGGCCTTAATTTACTGCATCAAACTGTGTAAAAGTGTGACACCCAGAATGGAGGCAGACTGTGAAAGTTGAAGCCTTGTTGAACCTGAATTCATCAGAGGACATGGACCAAAGGAAAATGTCACAGCCTTAATTTGAAAGCAGTATGGCTGCACATAAGTATCTCATGTGGGCTGATGACAAAGGGAAGTGCTGTTCAGTAGAGAAGAGTTGAGAGCTCTTCTATGCTCAGAGGTCAGGTTAACCTAGCACATGCACGCTCTTTAGTTGGTGTAGATGAGCAGGAGCTTCTGGGGTTTATAATGACCACTTCAGTGAAGAAAGAATGGTATCCATCACCTGCGTCACATGGCAGAACCTGCCCACCTCATCAAACTCATCAAAAACACCTGAAGGTCAATAATGACGCAATATCTAGTTTCTATGACTAAAATGCGGTGACAGGCCGTGCATTTTACACCTAGACCTTCAGTGGTTCATACCATCATTATGACACCACAGCTATAGAAACCATCAATATTATACAGAGATGCAGTTTAACAGGTCATTGCATCACAGACAGGTATCTCATGCAGCGAGAATGGATGCCATATATCTTTAGATTCTCATCCCCAATCGCGGCTGTCTGGTGTCAAATATCTTTTACAGTCATGCCAGTCCTGAAGGGTGAACCGCTGATATGTGCTGTAACGGGTGGAATAATATTAACATGTCATTTGCTGTGCAGATGCGGGTCGGGAATCAATAAGCACACGTGGACACCCAAGGCTATTTCGACTCGATTCGGTACACTCGACAGGTAGCTGTTTTTTTATTTGTGTATTCGTCTTTAGAGACACCCATCAAATACCCTTTTATGCTGTTATTAAGTCAGATACCTGTCTGTGATCGCGGGTCATCATGCATAAGGAAGGGTCAATATTTTAGCATGGTAAAAAAAATCGCACACAGAATTTGTTGCATTGTATTAGTTTTATTTGGGCATGTTCTCTTAAGCATTACGATTATAGCGCTACATATAAGAGATAGCATCTTTTACTGGTTTATATTTCTACTATTATCTCTCTACATTAGTAGCTGTGCTACTAAACATGCTGACTACTTAAAAACAGCAACAAACTTTCTCTTGGTGAGTTGTAAATATAACTAAATGGCAATAATGCTGAATTCTAGCACACATGGTTCGTTAAACAATATGTATATGCGTTTAATACTTCAAAATAGTTTGGTTGAATTTGTGTACTCCAAAGACATCATAAATGTATTTATTCTTTTAGCTATACTGAAACGCTTACATAAAGCAGATAGTTTTGATTGGTCAAAACTGAATTTCAGCTGAGCAACAATACACAATATACACAAAAGAGCTATGATTAAACACCTGTTTACTTTGTTTACTGCGTGCATCACTGTACACCAGGCTTTAAACATTCATTGACATGTCAGGTGTATACCTTTAAAGGGATAGTTCACTTTAAAATGAAAATTCTGTCACCATTTACTCATTCTCATGTTGTTGTAAACATGTATGAATTTATTTTACACAAAAGAACACAAAAGAAGATATTTTGAGAAATGATGGTAAACACACAGCAGTAAGTGACCATTGACTTCCATAGTAGGAAAAAATATTTTGGAAGTATTGTGATAATTAATGAAATATTTTGATAAATGAAGCACACAGTTGACGGTACCCATTAAATTCCATCAAATTTTTTTTATTCTATATAATTTTTTTTTTTATTCCTACTATGGAAGTCTATGGTCACTTACTGCTGTGTGTTTACTGCTGTGTGTTTTGTTGCAAATATGCAAAAAAAGTTTGCATTTTTTACAAAGAAAAAATATTTTATTTGTACTGTAACAAACAGGTGATAAAGAATTTAAAAACATGTGGAGAGTTTAGTACTGGGACAGTGACCTGAAAAATATTACTTAAAAATGGATTTCGGGCCCTATTTTAACGTTCTAAGCGCATTGTCTAAAGCGCAAGGTCTAAATGGGCATGTCCGAACCCACTTTTACTAATTTAACAATGGGAAAAATAGTTTATGCGCCAAGTGCACGACCTTAAAGGGTTGTTCCTATTTTGGTAATGAGTAATGGGAGTGTTTTCGGTGTAACGTGAAATAAACCAATGAGAGTCTTAGCTCTCATCCCCTTGGAAAGCATATTTTGCAGCAATTTTTGTGTGAGCATATCAGTGAACACCCCTGACCACTCGGTGAGTTTCACGTCTTTGTAAATGAAAGTTTAATGCATTTTAGGAAGGATTGTTCCTGTGCACCTATACAGCCATTGTAGAGGTGGGAGGTGATACAACAAACACCTGAAAATTCTCGGGCCAGCATCATATGTCCAAATTTCAGTCAAAACCGTTCTATTTCATCATAAACAATCTGAAAACAGGGCTTTAAGTCTAAAATACCGAACTTGTCCTTTAAAAGCCAGTTGCCCCTGGCCCCATGCCTAATCCCTATTTTGATGGCGGAATTTATAAACTGAAAAACTAAGCAGAAGCAGAAGACCACCAGTTTAAGATAAATGTTAAAAAATTGTGTTGTTTTTATTTGTATTGAAATTATTATTATTTTTTTAACCTTTAAAAGCTATTTTCTTCAGTCATGGAAGTATAAAATATCAGGCTTTTAATTGCTGTAAATGTATGGATATCCAACATCATCAAAAAATAATTTGCAAATATGCAAGGTTTATGTAAGGACACTCGGACAGCACCATGTTTTTTTTTAAAGCATTACTTAAAAATGTTTCTCATCTCTACATATCCACAGGTACAGTGTCATCATACATTAAATCCATGGGGTAGCATTAAAAAAAAAAAAACATTTAAAAACAGATGCATTTGTTTAAAGCAAAGCATTTATTTACTTACCAGGCAAATAGTTTTACTTTTCCCCAAATTCCGTTTTCTCCGTTGTAATTTTTGCAAATTCTGTTTTATCCGTTTTAATTTTTGGCAATTTTTTTACCCTTTACTGTTATTTTAGTCATAAAAAGAGTGTGCCTTTAATGTTTATGATTAAAATGTTAATGATTTGGAGACAAAGGGGATAACACGATTACTTAATGGCTGTAAAACATGCATTTACACACGCACATACACACGCGCACACAAACACACGCACGCGCACACAACTCAATTCATTGCAATGTTTAGTGTTGTTGCAGGAGGCTACAACAAGGTGTCAAAGCAGTGGTGCCTTCAGAAGTGCTTTAAACACATCGGTCCAGCGGAACGCAATCCATATTTTATACACGATCGCTTGAAATGCATATAACTTTACAAACATACACAGGATAGTAATCTGACTTAGGACAGCATGAGCGCGCAGCTCTTTGCACGTGCGAGGGAAAGAGAGACAGAGAGCGGCGCCATGTTGCAGATGATTATATTTTAAATGCGAGGGATAGTTAGTTTGCCTCAGCTCACTTGAAATGCATAAAACTGAACAAATACATGAGGATTTGTGTTCGGACTTCGGACAGATGCGAGAGCGCGTGCACGTGAGAGAGGAGCAGTGAGACAGACTTGGATGAGAGAGTGCATGTATCTTTGCGCTCACAGTAAACATAATGTTGACAAAACGAACAAAATAAGTTCTCCGGTCACATAAAAGTCATGTGGGAACTGCTCGGAACTAAGTGCTTATTAGCGTCTAATTTCTTAATTTTTTCGCTGACGAAAGCAGAGTTGTGGAGAGCCGCTTCACCATGGTTTCAGTGTTTTGGAGGGGGTTTAAAACAACGGGAGGGGGTGTGTCGCCCAGATTTAATTCCCCCTGTCTGCATTACATATTAAAAATATGTAAAATTCAGCGAAATTCCACGTTAACATTAGATTCCGTGTTAATTTGCCAATTATGCGATTCCGTGATCGCTGAAATTATAGGGGCCCTACACAAATGGGCGCAAATGCATTTGCTATTTAAATAACGTGAAAATGATAATTGTGCCGGGCTCAAACTAGCAAAAAATACTTGTGACACGAATTGCGCCAGGTGTATGATAGAGCCCATGTGACTCAAAGCATACAAACAGGTTTGGTAAAGAATAAACTAAAACATTATCCATTATTTTATCACAGTGTGATCTGTACTATCACTTTACGACTGTTACATATGTGCTTCTCTGACTGAAACTTGTTTTCAAGATGGCTGCCAAAGGAACTTGCCCTGAAGGGGACTTTATATCGATTGAGGTCATCCTATTACCCCGGATTTCCACCGACTGTGGAACGGCTGCGGATTCGTTGCGGAACGGCGGCGGAGTCAATCGATTTCCATTCAAGTCAATGTGTGTATTTCCACTGACTGCGCTCCGAATCCGTCACAGCTCCGGCCATCCGCAGCCCTCCGGCACAAATACGCAGAGCTTCTATTTTTGACGGATGCCGGACAGCTCCGCAGGGCGGAGCCATGACTTTATCGCGTGATCATACCTAATTTGCGAGAACTCGTGTTTTTTTATTAAATCTTTGCAATACAAACATTACAAACACACATAAATAAAGTCATTAATACAGAAACAACAAATAGACAGGAACAGAGCCAGGGGAAGTTTCAAATAAATACATTAAAGATAGAACATAAATAAATGTTTTAGCAGCCTTCTTATTTTTTGAATTTTGGATGGATTTGATGTCCTGCTCTGTCTACGCGAGATCTCGTGTTGTGATCTGGCCTGGTTTGTTAAAACGTCATAATTCAACGGCAGAGACAGAACTAGGTATCGCGCGTTCATCACGTGAATTTGCGAGACCTCATGGGTCCTCGTCACTTCAGCACGCAGCCGCTCTGCAACAAATACGGAACCGGTGGGTATTGACGGCCGGCGAAGTGCGGAGCCGTAACGCAGTGGATCTGATCTGCAGCCGCTCCGCAGTCGGTGGAAATCCGGGGTTACACCACAGGACATGGTAACCTCCCAAAATGTACTTCATATGAGCTACCCATTTGTCTCTAAAACTATTGTCATGTATTTCAGCACAAACCCCTCAGATCAAAAAGTCTGTAAGATCATAAAAAGATCAATTTGGTCAAGCGTGTCCAAACTCTAAAAACACAGTTGGTAGGTCTTTTACCCACAATTACATCTCTGAAAAGAGATTAAATGACAGTGAATTCTATTATTATTTAATAGAAACAATGAATATCGCATCTCCTATGCATCACGGCTGACTCTGTGGTTCTGTAGGGGTTCTTGCAGTCTTTGAAGTAGAGCTCAGTGTGACGTGCCACCCGCACACGCTGTAGAGACGTGACTAGGTGGATCCCTCCGCTGTGAATTCATGAATAAATAACACTGCTGGAGGCTTTCACAAATGAGACAAGTCTCATGTCCGTTTAGCAATAGGAAGGATGAGTGAGGAAGAGAGATGTTGAGAATGAAAGACCAGGCCAAAGACAACTATAAACAGAGGTTTAAATAGGACAGCGTGTAATGAAAAACCTCTGTGTCAAAAATAAGTCTGAAGTGTAGGGCTGCATTGGGTTTGGGCTCCCGCGGGACCCAGCGCAAATCTTGCAGGAGCGGGCAGTTTCATTGGAGTGGGCGGTCAGAAAATTTTGCGGGAGACCCGGGGGGCCCAATGGGATTTGCCGTGTAATAGAAATGGAGTCAACACATAAAGTTGAGAAGAAAATTAAACCAAACAGCATGAAGCACATACCCTGGTAACTTCGGAGAGCACAGGCCCGAGGGATGCTGTTATATACTATGTGCCTCATTTCTGGAAGAACTGGTGAGCAGTAGTGACACATCAGTTGTTAACAGTTAAACTGTTTAATTAATCCTTTGGTGCATGCGTATCATGTAGTATACATTAGAAAAACAAGGTGCTGTTAGTTGTGGTTTTGTTTTAATGGTTAATGTTATAAAACATTAATAAAACATAATGTTTTTGTCATGTGTGGCAATTACTTCAGCATAAGCATTACTTCATCTTATTTAAATGCAAATATGTTTAATGTCTGTTATTTGGGATGCTAATAACACGTTCTGAGAAAATCTGCGGGAGACGTGGGACTTGTTTAAAGAAAACAGTCCCACGCAGGGCTCTAGTCTGAAGTAAAATCCAATCTCCCTAATAATAATACATACATAAAATAATTAATGTAATGTAAATGTAAGGAAGGTAAATCACGTGCTGTTTTGCTGCTGCATTTTTGTAGTGATCTGCCGAATGATCCATTAGCTATCATCTATATGAAAGGCTGTAAACATCATCTATCATAACTTCAGAAGCTGTCATGCAGAGCCATTAGCAAGAAGCAAAACATGTGGAGTGGGCAAAGGTCATACTGCTTTGACGTCAAGTGCATCATGTAAAAGACAAGGTGAAAATTTTCTTGATTTATATGCATCCAAGCAAATTTAATAGCCAGGATACATTCTCAGAAACACAGGAAAATCTATAATAACATATAAGATCATCTATATATTTTCTATAATAAAATTAGATTTTTTAGTTTTAGATTTTATCCTGGAATTTTGTGTCCGGTAAGACAAAGCAAGAAAGTGAAGAAAGTAAGCTTACTTTATACTGGAGAAAATCTACTATTGTATACATACAGGTATAGTATTACAATCTTAAATGTATGCATGTATGTATAATTTCTGACCAACAAGATAAAAATGTAAAATACATCAAATAGCATCTTTGCATTATTTTGCATGTTTTTTTTTATAAAGCATCGTACGGGAGAACAACTAAGCAGTGTATCTGTAGTAATAGCATTTAATATTTCAGCTATAAAGGTTTACCTTTGAGTGTTATTTACCCAGTCATAGTCTATTAGGCGATGTGGATCTCTATAATTGATGTTGATGTGATTCGCATTCAATCCATAGCATACGATACAATACATTAAAGATACATATTAAGCAGCTATCGATGCGATATGATACAATGAAGTGTGGTCCGATTTCGAATTTAACAATGTTTTTCAATGCAGTTTTTCAATATGATACTATGCTATTTAATATGGTACTTTTATTAATGTATTTTTTGTAAAAGTGAACAACCATGTTTTCCGTATATTGCCTACTATTAGCAAAACCATGGTTTTACTAAAGGAACCATGTTTTTTTTTAATACTACAACCATAGTAATTTTCGTAAGGGTCACACTGCAAATTCGAAATTTACTTGGGTGCCTTCTGACTTTTTTTGCACTATCAATGCCTGTTTGTCAAAAGGCCATGTGTTAAAATATCTTCACTTACACTTACACAGCTCATACAGCTCTACCTCTGCCATGCTCTGTGACTTTCATAATATGCCTATGTATAAGGCAGCAGATCCAAATGCATTAAAGTTGATTCATAAAATCCAAAAGTTGTACAAAGCAGAACAGAAACAAAGACCGGAACACAGGACACAAAAACACATGATAGGAAACAATACTCGACAAAGGGCAACTGAAACACAAGGGCAATATATACATAAACGAGACACCTGGAAAACAACCAAAACAAAGACCAATAAGAAACAGAACTACAAAAGACTAAAAACAAGAATGACAGAACAGAACTTCAAAATAAGAGTACAAGACTGGGGAAACAAGACATGATTGTGACATAGCCCCCCCTAATGAGTGGCTTCCAGACACTCCAAAACAAAGTTCAGGTGGGTGGAGTGGAGGCAGAACCAGAGGACGGAAGGTGGGCCAGGTCCATGTAAGGCCAAGGGCTTGAAAGCCAGAGACCAGGGCGGAGCTGGCAGGCGGAACCAGAGACCAGGGCGGGACCAGAAACCAGGATGGTGCTGGTGGTGCTCTGGGCCTGTAAACAGGGGACAGGGGAGAGAGAGGCTGGCTTGGCCAGTTTAGTACAAACAGAATTAGAAACAGACATTTTTAACAGGGCAAAGAGACTGGGAACTCAGGTACGGCCATCTTGGACAAGGCAGAGAGTTCAGAGAGTTCGAAATCGTCCATCTTGGACAGGACAGAGGGGTTAGAGAACTCAGGAACGGCAATCATGGACATGGCAAAGAGTCCTTGGCAGTCATGAATGGCCATTTTGGCAAGGGCAGCGAGTCTATAGAGCTTGGGAGTGACCATGGTGGCTGACTTACAGGACACAGGAAACTCAGGAGTGACCATCTTGGCTTTGACAGGAAAATCAGGAAACAAGAATGCATGCCTTATGGTTGGGACAGAAAATTCAGGTCTTAGCCAACTTGGTTAGGACAGGAAGCTGGGGTTTGTACCTTTTATCCATGAGACTCAGGTTCGGACCTTTCACCCTTGACAGGAAGACCGGGACATGGGACACCAGCCTCCCGTACAGACATCATAGGGGTATCCACCACACTAGACACCAACCACGTTGTCCTGGCATTAACTGGAGATGCTGGTGAAGGCACCATCTTAAAAACTGGGTCTGAAGTGGCAGCCACACAGTAGTGCACACAGGCGTCCCTGACTGGCCTGCGGACCCTGGTGCATATTGCCCCTCCTCAAAAAAATTGTTTAGGCGAGACGTCCGCCTTGACCTCGCCCACAGTGAAGGGAGACCCGCTCAACGTCAGGGCCAGCTCTATAAAGTTCACAAAACTCCCCTGAGGATCATAATATTGAGAAAGTTGAGTTTTAAGTGGGTCGTTTAAACTACATTGATAGAAAACAATGAGTGACTTATCTAGGAAATGGGTGTGTGGTACAAGGTCCAAAAAGTCCTGGGTGTGATCCTCAAGGGAGCGAGAGCCCTGGCGGAGCATGAGAAGTTTCATGGCCGGGGAATAGAATGGTGCTGGATCTATTTGTCTGGTTGAGTATTGTCATGATGAAGCTTCAAAATAAGAGTACAAGACTGTGTAAACACAAGATATGACTGTGACAATAATAAAAGTCTAGCGCATCTACTGATAATTATACATAAATAAACAATTTTTTACCAATGAAAAAGATGTTAGAAACGATGCATTGCGATGCAAAAACTAATTGAATCGTTAACTTTTTATGCCAATGCACCGGTGAATCTGGGAATCTTCCCATCCCTAGAGTTCATAAGTTATTGCAAATATATTTTATTAAGTATTACATGTTGATTTTTTTTAAAGTAAGGCACTGCAGGCCCATCTTGTTTGGAGATGCTTTTTATTTGTCCAGAGTTCATTTCATTTGGCACGTGCCTCACAGTGAAGAGGTAGCTGCTAGCCATTGAGTGCTATGGTTGAAGGGACACTCCTCTTTTTTATTTTTATTTTTTGAAAATAAGCTAATTTCCCAGGTCCTCTAGAGTTAAACATTTGATTTTTACCATTTTGGAATCCTTTTAGCTGATCTCCGGGTCTGGTGGTATGACTTTTAGCATAGCTTAGCATAATCCATTGAATTAGTCCATTATTCATTTATTTAGCTGACGCTTTTATTGAAAGCGACTTACAATTGCTATATATGTCAGAGGTCGCACGCCTCTGGAGCAACTAGGTTTTAGGTCAACTAGGACTCACAATGGACTCACAGAGTGGTCAGGGGTGTTCACTGGTATGCTCACACAAAAATCGCTGCAAAAGATGCTTTCCAACAGGTTTTATCGTAGTTTTTGCCAACTCCATTGACTTGCATTAGATGTGCTGTGAGGTACGGTATAACTCCGCGCCGGGAACTTTGTTTCTATTCTTGCAATTGGCAATGGCGGATTAGCGCCACCACCTGGGCTGGAGTGTCTATTATTCAAGCTCTAAGCGGAAGAATATACGGGTGTGAGGCGTTTGGAAAAATAGGTCCACAAGTTAACAACGAATGCTAAAACACCTGCTGGAAAGCATCGTTTGCAGCTATTTTTGTGTGAGCATATCAGTGAACACCCCTGACCACTCGGTGTGTTTCACGTCTTTGTAAACGAAAGTTTAATACATTTTAGGAAGGATTGTTCCAGTGCACCTATAAACCCATTGTAGAGGTGGGAGGTGAAACACAAACACCCGAAAATTCTCGGGGCAGCCGCATATGTCGAAATTTAACCGTTCTATTTCATCATAAACAATCTGAAAACAGGACTTTAAGTGTAAAATACCGAACTTGTCCTTTAAACTATACAATAAGTTGTAACCAGTTATCTAGTTAACATATTGTAAAAAGATGATTGACATGGCTATACATACTTTAATACTTTGTTTCGCCGCAGGCGCAATGATAGTTCCTAGCCATATCGGCTTAGAAAATTACAACATTTAATTTTACATCAGTCTAAGTAAACGATGTAACTACAAAAGAGTCAAGTTTTACATAGAAAAAATATTTTTGAGCGTGATGCTAATGGTCTAATCAGATTCAATGGATTCTGCTAAGCTATGCTAAAAGTGCTAGCGCCAGACCCGGAGATCAGCTGAATGGATTCTAAAACGGTAAAAAGAAAATGTTTATCTCTAGGCAAGCTGGAAAATGAACATATTTTCAAAAACCGTGGAGTGTCCCTACATCGGTTGTACACTCATTATTGCAGTGCATTATGGAATCGAGTGATTGCAGTCAATAATGTCCACTATCATTTATGACACCGCTACATATGGCTAACTATTTAAGGGCATAGGAAGCTATTTCGGACACAGCCAAAGATTGTAATCAGTGGCAGGTCCTGCCACTGCCTAATCTCTCGAGCAGCACAATCTGAGGCCGGCATTAAAAGTATTAAAAAAATTAAGCAAGAATTCTGTACAAGACGCTATGTTCCTTCTCTGATCCTCTTGAAAGTTTCTTCCTTGTTGCACTCTTATCAAAGACAGAGATGCTATCATTTGCTTTATTTATTATCACAACAGGAAAGAGGCATCATAAAGAGACAAACAACTATTAGAAATGGTATTTTGTTTAATAAAATAACGCCTGTTGGGATCATTATTATGATTTGTGTTTATTTACACAGTGGTGATTTTCATTAGACTTTCATTAATGTAATGCAATATTATAATATGTTTATTCATTTACTTCCTGTTGATTTTTGGTGGAATGTGAGCAATGCAAGCTCTTGGGCTCTTGAGATAAAACTTATATGTTAAAAATAAAATAAAAATGGGTCTCTGTTTATCAGTAAGCGTTAGTGGGCTTAAGTTTCTATTGTCTACAGACAGACAGCATATAAATAATGTAGGAATTCTTGTTGGTACTGAATGTTTCTTTGATTCAGTTAACACAACGTGTTGAATAACGCTACAGTTATGTAAGGTTTTCGCCCACCCTCCCAAAATGATGTCTCCCCATATAAAAAACCTCATCAGGTTTGGGCTTGTTCAACTTCAGTGGCGCTGCATAGACGAGAGGCATTAAGTCGAGAAAGCCTTTTATGGGACAGGGCTAATGAGTTTTTTATCCAGTCCCTTAAGCCAAAATAGGTCATGTGACCAAGTACGCTGTGGCTGATGTGCTTGGTTGATGGCTGAATGCATTCACAGTCCCAAGCCTATCAGTAGCAACTATCCTGCTAGTTAACATGTAAGATAAATGATTTTGGTTCTGTGTTGCGCCGACACTTGACTGTGAATATAAAATGCGTGTCTATTGAGAACCAGCAGGATGCAGCTTGACACCTACGCACACATCAGAGTACAGCGCTCTCGGTTCCTCAGTCACACTCAGCTTGTTTATTTTGCCGGCTCTCGTTTTATTTGGCGGGCACTGCCGTTATCCCGTTAGTTCTCGATCGGTTGTTATTGATGTTTTACTTCTCGTTGCGCTCCCACCATCTTGGCTGCTGCATTATGCATGAGAAAGAGAGAGAGAAAGTATAAAACTGCCCGCAGCTGAGGTCATTGCGTCACGCATAAAGCTTTTCTGATTTTCTCGAGTGCTGCAGCGCTGGGCTTCGGGTCAATAACTCAAGCCTGTGGCCACACTCTGCATCAGGACTGGGACGCTTTACTTTGCTATTACTCGCCATTTACAATTACCATTAATGATGTTGTGCTGCTGACGTGCCATCACTCTTTCCTCCTGCAGTCTGCTGCATTGGAAATTTCATCAATTATTGCATGAACATACTGGGATAAACATTGCACCTGTTGCTCAAAAACTAGAGTTTTAGCTTTGTCTTTACTGATGATGAGGAAAACATTTCTTAAACCTTTACTACTATATCAAAACTTAAAGTGGCATACGACCGTATTACCTCTACAGGTATTAGGGTGATTCTCACGAAATCCAGATTTAGAAGGTGTCCAGCATCAGAATTTTTTAAAAGCCCTTGAAGCCAATATTTTTTATTTTTTTTGGAAAAGATTGAGGTCTGAACTTACTATAACCATATTTTTACAAGATTTAAATTTTTTTCCTATAGAATTATTTATATTTTTTAGAGTATCATTATCAAAAATTATCATTACCGCAACATGATAGATATTACATTAAATATATGCACTTACAAACTCATGTTTCGGTAATGAGAACTAAAAAGTTGTCTAGGTACTATGACAAACAAAATTTTAACTTTTATCTGGAGAGAAAAAGTAAGAACTGCTTACCTGGTAGCCATCTTGAGTTTGACAGTCAATTATGTCCCTTCCAACTATTATTTTTAAATGTTAGTTCATTGAGGGCTTAAACAATGATTGAAAATTGTTGCGGAGGATGAGAAAATTGGTTTTGGACACATTTATATTCCTTAATATTGTCTCTACATTTACCAATGATCACCAAATACCACATGTTTCTTTACTGTAAATGTTTATAGTATAACACGCACTGAAGCTTTTTATTTTTTAGATTTTTTAATTTTAAATATTTCCATCTCAAAGAACCCAAATCCAGTCATGGACACGTTGCGGTAATGAAAATTTTCCCCTTAAATGTGGAAAAAACAACAAAATTGGTTTGTATGATGTCATTTGAAATCATGTGCAAAATAGTACATGAAGAGATGTTTGTAACTGTATGCATCTTATTTTGATACTCTTACTTTGAATTTACATTTTTTATCAAAATGTTTCTTGACACCGCATAAGTTTAATTTCGCAAGAATCACCCATTAGGGATACAGCGAAAAGAAAATATATTGGCCAAAGCCGAATAAAATGAAACACTCAGCCGGATACCGAACCACCATCATTTTCAAATTATTTTGCCAATTTTCTTATCATTGTATAAGTACAGTAACATTTTCAGAATTGCATTTTTACTAAATGAAACTTGTAATGCTGTATGTTTGTGCATTTATGAAGCATGCACGTCTCTCACTTTGCGTTGGTTGCTATTTGATGACATCATCAAAGATCTCATTGTTTGTCGAAAATAATTTCTTTTGCTATTTTCGGATCAATAATTTTGGTTTCTGGACTGATCATGATTACAACACATTAATTCATAATTAATAACATTTTTTCAAAATGGTTACTGGTTTATAATTCGTGCTATTGTGGGTGGTACCCTGCAGTACAATTGGTTAGAGGAGGCAAGCAGTGTTTGTCAAAACACAATTTTAGAGAGAACTGGAGGATGTATACGTAGATACACATAGCACAGCTGAATAAAACCAAATGCAGGTGATTCAATTCTAGTGCTATAAAAAAGGAAATGAAAACATAATAAACACAAAGCAGCCAGCCAGAGATACTCGTCTGACACATCTACAGATACAAAGAGCAAAAATTAAACACTTGTTGGATCAGTTGATTTATTATTTCAGTACTTCAACTCGAACACTGAAACATTATACAGTATGTCTACATTCTGATAACATAAAATGTGTCATAATAATGCAGTAGACCACAGAGTATAATGTGTGAAATACAGTATCCCACAATGCAATGTGCTTGACATGGCCTTCTATTTTTAAACCTTACATGCATGAAGCAGATATGATTGTTATCATATCCTCATATTGTCTGGCTGATTTTCTATTTGCATTTTCACAAAATTTGATTTAAAACGGCAAGTTTATAGGTATATGTGTAGGGATATGCAGTACATTGTGATATACGGCATATTTGTACACATTTTAGGTCATCATAATGTTTCATATAAGCACAACATGTACTGTATGGAGGTGTTGAGCAGACTTGCTGGATGTTTCAGTGATATAGTTGTCAAATAATAAATCAACTGATCCAATAAGTGTTTTATTTTTGCTCTTTGTATCTGTAGATGTGTCAGATGAGCATTGCTGGCTGGCTGCTTTGTGTTTATTTTGTTTTTATTTGCCATTTTATGGGATAGTTTAAAGTTGTTTACAGATAGTTACACTGGAATGATGTTTGGTATACGACTGTTTAACAAGTAGCGACGTTTCTGTAGCTTGACAGTAGTTGAGTTACTTTTAAAACAGTGTAGCTTTAACAGTATTTAAATACTTTCTCCATCAAGTAGCAGTGTAGCGCGACAAGACGCTACATTACTGTATGTTGTGATTCACTGCCTTTTAGCAGCACATTAGGTGTTTCCCAATGTCTAGGAAGTTTCTTCAGAATTTTTAGGATGCTACGTCATCGACAGCCATTAAAGGACTGTTCCAATGTCTAGGATCCTCGGAATTTCAACCAAGGACTGAGTCCTTTGTTCGAAAACTATCCCATATACAGGAAACACCTGTATATTGTGTTTCTCAACACTATGGGCCCTATCTTGCACCCAGCGCAATTGACTTTGTCAGTGACGCATGTATCATTCGTATTTTGCATCGGCGCACAGCGGGTTTTTCCCTCCACAGACGCACGTCGGTAAACTAGGGAATGAACTTGCGCTCCCTGGGCGGTTCAGCGCAAAAAAGGAGGCGTGTTCCGGCGCAAACCATCCCTGATGCTATTTTGCAGTTTCAAAAAACAATTGCGCCACTGACCAGAAAAAAAAAGTTTAAAGTCAGTGGCGCGTTGCGCGTTGTTCATTATGCTATTTTAAGGGCGCATGCTTGACCATAATGTATAGCGTGCACAACGCGCATACACTTTGCTTATCTAATCTACACAGATGCAACAGTTATTTTTGCAAATCATAAATTGTTACACTTAAAAATATTAACACATGAGATAAGGGAAATCATTGTGGTGAGCATTGTGGTGATAGTTTTTATTTATTGTGTGTGGCTGCGTTAAAAAATTCTCATGCAAATAACGATTAAAATATTTTCATAAGTTTGTTGTGTGGCTGTATTACGTTTATTTTATGTAAATATTAATTAAAATGTTTTCATAAGAAACCTTAATGTATATGAACTTGATTTGTAAGTGTACTTTGGGGTTGGACCTTGCTTGCGTTTCTTGGGTCCGATTTCAAAGCCCCCAAACCCTTTCAGCTGTGAGGGTGGACGCAGCGATGTCCTCTGCTGGCGTCTGTGTAGAGGCAGATCCACCTCCCGTTACACAGCGTGCCCGATTTATGCTGGCAAGCTTGGGATTCCCCCGTCTCCTGATGAGACTGTGGCTATTTCCTCTCACGGCTGCTTAACCTACGCTGATTTGGGCAGGTTTCTCCTAACCCATACAAAACAACTTCTCTTTCTTTGACTGCTCTTACAAGAACGTCGGTCTCCTCGGCTGTGAACCGCTCCTGGCGTGCGCCTGGTAAATCCGTCATAATAATAGCAACCCGCCATGGAACTTGCGCCCTTGCGTTTAAAGGGAATGTTGGCTAGCGTTCTGATTGGTTTATTTGACGTTACGCCCAAACCACACCTATGAATAATGAACCTACTTCAGACAAACCCCTTATTGATTTGCGCCCGGCGCAAGAGTTATTTCTCACGCCGGGAAAATAGCAACAGCGCCCAAGATCCGCCCACAAACTCACTTGCGCGTTGCGCTTCACACTTGCGTTTCAGATCGTTAAAATAGGGCCCTATGTGTTTCTAAATGTCAAGGATACTTCCTTGGTAGGACTGGTCCTTCCAAGTCACTTCCTTCAAAGGCTAGGCGATGCTCCTCTTTAGCATTTGGAGAACACGTAAATGGAACAGGCTAGAAAGTGCACGTCACTGCGTCATTACGTCAGTGAAAAGGTCTTTTTTGGTGATTCATGCATGGGATTGTGGGTGATTTAAGAGCGTGAAGGGTACACATATGGATCCTTTCTGTATATGGGATATTTTTCGAGCTAAGGACTCAGTCCTTGGTTGAAGTTCCATGGATCCTCGACATTGGAACAGACCTTTTCGACAGATATCGATGACGTAGTGTCCTCGAAATTCTGTCTTCCGAGGATACTACCTTGACATTGGGAAACACCGACTGACTGACCGTAGCAGCGTCTTCTTCTCTTCTTAGATCACAAACTCAAATTTGTTCATTACTGCCATCTATTGTTATATCACGCATCTTTGCGAGGTCGTCTGATGATTACGAACAGAACGTGCCGAGGTAAAGTCAACATTGTATTATAATTCAGCAGGATGGCTGGTTATGGTTAGGGTTGGGGTTTGGGGTGGGTTTTAGGTTTTATTTAAAAAAAATTTGTCCTTGGGTCAACACAGTATCATGCCCTGAGGACATCAACCACTTGGCAAAATCAGTTTGAGCGGCCATATTTGTCCAAGTTCATGTCTCTTAAAGAAGAGTAAACAGTAAAGCTTATTTGTTCGTATGTAATCTGTGCAAACCAAAGATTTGTCTGTCAAGCACATATCAGATGCTGCCGGTGACTGTGCATCGAGTGATCCTGTGTGCATCACATGTCTGGTCAAAATAAGTGCCTGCTGCAGACGTGTCTAAAGGGTTTATGATAAAAGAAACGCTCGCGTTTGCCAGATACTCACATAATCTCATGTGTAATCAGAGTTTACTATTAAATTGTCTTGCATGTATTTTGTGAATGTGTGCATCTCTTTTATCAGAAACGGTTTTGGCAGCGGCAGAAGGCACTTATTTTGACATGGTTAACATGACGCAACAAACACATATTTTGAAAACGCAAGTAACACACGGATGAGCAGTCACGAGCCGCCACTGGCACATATACAAGTGAGCCATTTTAAATGAATCCTCCTGCTTTATTGTTTCTATTTTAAGTGCAGTGATGAATCAGTGTTTCCCATTATTCTAAAATCTAATCTATCCTGTCACAGTTTTGTAACAAACTTATAAGTTTGTGCCACTGCTTTAGCATCTGCCAAATTAAAAATAAATCCAGATATAACTTATTTTATACTTATTTACCTACTTTTGCAGATGGGTAGCTTGGCTATAGTTAAACTACTTTTACTGATAATTATAAAACAGTTAGTTCCAATCCTTGATTCTGATTGGTCAATAGCTGTGCTTTATAAAACATGGCTATGACCGCTTCACCCAACAGTTCTATTTATCACTGCGCCCTTAGCAACACCCTTAGCAACCACACGTATCAGTTTGAGAACGGTTTGTTATTTTTATTTGAGCTTTCATGCATATTACACATTGGAACGTTGTTGTTCACGGTCAGAGACTATTTTTTCTAGCGGAAGGAATGCTTTTATTGATTTAACTTCATGGAAGTTGCACTAATAATTTTTTTTACTTTAATATTGTGTGGTAACCATTTTATAGAAGCAATAAGTGAATAAGTAACGGCTAAAGGGGTTGCAGGCACTACGCGAAAACGTCTTCAGTCGTTACTTATTCACGATACAGCACAGCCTGTCGTACATTATTGCTTACGTAGCTTGTAGCTTATCAAACAAGTAGCTTTCTTTAACATTGCTGTTTAACATACACTAAACAGCATAAACAATAAAGTAGCTACATGATGCAATAGAAAACCTTTTTTTACAGTTCTATAACGAACCTTTCAAAATGATCTTTAACAATGTTTTTCAGACTATGAAAAAGTAAAAATCAAATGGTCCTTTGGGAAACCAAATTGATTCTTCAATTGCATAAGTGTGAAAAACCTTTTGTATGACCGTTATTTTTTTTATAACATTAGGAGATATACAGTATACAATATATATGCTGTATGCAATACATCTTGTATTTCATTCAAAACATTCAGGGATTGTGTAATATTTTGCTGCATATCATATTTGTGTCACAGTACCATAATGCATCACAAATGAAAGACAGTAGTTTTAACATTAAATGTGAATGTGCAGTGTGGATGTGTACAATCTAGCTTTCAATCCAGAGGCTTTATACAACACATGCAGTCATTCAGGGTATGTCTGTTATTGGGGAGTTTTTTACCCTTTTAAGGTAAGAGAGGAATCCAGAATTACGTAACCACTGAACATTAGCACGGGACGTCCCAGAGGAGAAGTGGCATGCAATGAAGTGCAAGGGGGAATCTCCTCGTCCCTTTAAACCTTGTAATCTTCACTCAACCGCACATTTCTCTCAGCCTGTTTTTTAAAAGCTTTGCAAAAGACAAAGATAATCTTACATGTGTCTTTCAGGAGATCTCAATGTTTCAAACTAATCTCAAACAATTATTTGTATCTATTTATTTTTACCCTAATGAATGTTAATACAATCATCTGGGACAAAGGCTATTTAAAGGTGCCTTAGAATGTAAAACTGTATTTATCTAAGCGAATAATAAAAGCTCTATAAATGGAACACAAAAAAACAAATGGTGCTAAATAGCACTAAAAGTGGTTCTTGGCTCGTAATTATAGAGGAACCATTTTTAGTGCCATACAGCACCGATGAAGTATCTGTGTAGCACCGGTGTAGAACCATATTGTGCTATGTAGAACCATATGTGGTGCTATATGACCCTTGTATGGTTTTTCTTAGGTGCTATATAGCTCCTCTATGATTATGAAGCAAGAACCACTTTTAGTGCTTTTTAGCACCATTTGTTTTTAGAATGTAATGACATATCCTGAGCCTCAAATACGGTCATTTCCTTTTTCTTATGAAACCTCGTTCATGTAAAAAACTGCTGGAAAAAAGACCAATCTCAACAAAACACCAACCTTACTATTTATGACCCTTTCAAATAAGGTAATAATCGACCATTTCATTATAAAGGCAAACACTACAGTTGTAAATGGACATAATTGCCTCTGGGTCATTTTTGCACTTAATAAAGCCACAAACCTTCGATGTAGATATCAGAGAACAATTTAACAAATGTGACCCGTCATGGAAACCAGTGACACAAGTCGGCAGCACAACTTTCGAGATAATGAGAAACAAATTTTTTTTTTCAAAATTTGTGATTTTCGTTTTATTGCAGGATCTGTTAGTTGAGATCACGAAGAAGCCTCTCCATGTTTGAGATAGCAGTTTTTGTATATTTAAAAGCATACATTTTGCGGTTGAAATCGGCTTGTTTTTCTGGAGATTCTAGCGTGCAGCGGGGGGCGTCATTGTCTGTGTGTATTTACATTCTGGATAAGCGGTTGTTTTTGCCCCCAAAGGGAACAGCGTGGCTCCTTAACCATCAAACGCTCCTCGTTTTCTGTTTACACATCTGGCCATTGGGGTCTATATGACCCCAAAATTGAAAGCATAATTGTAAGAAAAATATACATTTTCAATAATACAAATAATATATCTTTTATTTTTTGTTTACTTCTCATCTATACAATACAGTTTTTGCCTATTGCTTACACACTTTTTGCAAAATTTGGCTCATTATGTCAAAACTCTACACACAAGCCACACAGACATAGCACTTGGAGATTAACAACTCACATCCATGCCAAAATGAAACACTGCAATCAAAACTTAGCACTCCTTTCTAAAAATTAAATTCTTGTAACAAAACCATACACACAAGCACCATTTGAATTACTCTTTCATATCACCAGCAACACACTGATCCGCTTTATATATAACACTGCAGTCTTTGTGGTTTTATTTTTATCGTAATTTTCTTAGACTCAGTCTTTAGTAAAACTCAAAAGTAGATTTATTTAAAGATATATTTATTTGTTTAAATTTATTCAGTAATCAAACAAGAGTTTTTACCCCAAAAAAAAAAACATTCTTAAAGAAATAAAGAAAAATAGAACCACAAGTCATTACATTTAGCCACAAAACAAAAGTAAAAAACAAAACAAATACTGGATAAACTGCTATTGTGGGGAAAAACACACTTGTTTTGTGTTTGTGTGCGCATGTATGTGTGTGGTGGGGGCCTGGGGGGTCTTATGGATCCCTCCTTCTGTTCGGATCTGGCCACAAGACCTCGTCGACATCACAGGCGATGTCCTCGCGGGCTAGGCATCGGGGAAAATATCGTCTTGTGTGCCTAATCCACCCTTGGATGGATCCCACCTCAATGTCACCACATGCCTCTTCCATTGCTTGCAGAAGAGGCATGCGGGCGTGTGGTTGCCGATCATAGACTTTCCACCGCCATGCTGAAAAGAATTCCTCGATTGCATTTAGAAAGGGGCTGTAAGGCGGCAGGTATAAAAGTGTGAAATTGTTATGGTTGGTGAACCAATCTTGGACCAGAGCAGCCCGGTGGAAACTAACATTATCCCAGATAACAAGAAACCTGGGCTGCTGTGGTCTGTCCTGCACAACTGCATGTAGTGCATCTAGAAATGCAATGATCTGTCCTGTATTGTAGGGACCTAGAGTGGCATGATGATGCAGGACTCCTTGGACACTAATTGCAGCACACAAGGTGATATTTCCCCCACATTGCCCAGGGTCATTTACAATAGCCCTTTGACCAACTATGTTACGGCCTCGACGCCTGGTTTTGGCCAGATTAAAGCCTGCCTCATCCACATAGATGAACTCATGTGGCTGTTCGGCGGCATCAAAATCCAGAACTGTCTGTAACAGAAAATATTTACAGTAATAGTGTTACTGAAAACACATACAGTAACTACAATGTCTACATTTTGACACAAGTAGGGGCTGAGTTGGATTAGTATAGACAAAAACTACAGGTGGCAGCATAAACCCTCATTCCCACATCACAATATATAGTATGTAAAGTAAAGTGACACATACCTGCACATAATCATGGCGCAGATCCTTGACCCTGACACAGTTCCTCTCAAATGGCACCCTGTACAGCTGCTTCATTCTGAAGTTATGTTTCTGTAGGATGCGACTTATTGTAGTAATGCTGACCCTGTTGATATTGTCGAATACCATTCCATCTGCTATTATGCGCTGTTGCAACTCACGAAGTCGGATTGTGTTATTTGCTTGCACCATTTGAATGATGGCAAGCTCTTGTTCTTGAGTAAAGAGCCGTCCCCTTCCACCTCGAGGAGGTAGCCCAACCATTCTGTAAAAAATGCCCTCACAAGATGTCATTGGTTAGGTTCTTTTTCACATACTGTACTTTCAAACTGTACACAGTACTGTAACATTACAATGATACTCCTTTACATATACTTCACAGCACTTCTCATTTTTGAATAGTACTGTACAGTTATACTGTAATATGATACAGAATCATGTGACACATACAGTAGGTACAGGAGTAGAAACTTGAAGATATACCTGTTCTCCAGTCGGAATGTTCTTAGTATTGACGCTACTGTGTAGCGACTGAGGTTAGGGTGGACTCTTTGCCCAGCCTCCCTCATAGATAGGCCATGATTAATGACATGGTCCACCAGAGTAGCCCTGATGTCATCCGATACACGTCTCCGCACTGGTCCTCGTCTTTGTCCTCTTCCATGTCCACGTCCACGTCCAACTCCTCTCTCTCTTTGTCCTCCTCTAACTCTTACTCGCATTGCCTCCATGCTTGCAAAGTTCTCAGAATGTCTTACCATGAGGCCTATTTGTAGTGCTAAGACTCAGACCGATTGGTGTTCTGTTTTCTGTACAAGTGTATTCAGGTGTGTATGTAAGTGCCTTTAATTGCCAGATGACTTTTGCATTTTGAACAGAGTGTTTTCCCAATGATAATAGGTGATTTCGTTTTTGAAAAATGTGTCTAATGTAAGAAAACGTGTGTAGTGTTTCGCAATAAGTGTGCTACAGAATTGCAAACAAAGTGCAAAGTTGACAATGTGTTTAAGCTATGGTTACACTGTGTTTAAGCATATGCTACAAGAAGTTTAGGTATTGAGGCTTTGGTCTAAGCATTCGGATTTAGTGTGTAAGCAATAGGCAAAAACTGTAAAGCTGTGTTTTGAGAGATTTTAAGTACTTTTGTACCTGTTTACCACTAAAATCCTCAACTACACCATTGGCTTGCCTGAAAAATATCAAATTTTTATGAAAATTCACATAAATTATGATCTTTAAATCATTTCGACCGTCAGATTCCCATAGAGACCCATTCATTTTCCTGGATATAGACAACTGCTCAAATCATTACTTTTGTGATATATTTTGTAAATTTATGTTTATATAAACATTAGAAAGGATATTAAAAATAAATATTATTTCAAATAGTCCTTTTTTATAGTTTTAATGCATTTTGAAATGTCTGTTTTTACAAAATGCCACAGAAATTTGACTGAGTGTTAGTGTATGTGTCTGTGTGTGTGCGCGCATGTGTGTGTGTGTGTGTGTGTGTGTGTGTGTGTGTGTGTGTGTGTGTGTGTGTGTGTGTGTGTGTGTGTGTGTGTGTGTGTGTGTGTGTGTGTGTGTGTGTGTGTGTGTGTGTGCGTGTGTGTGTGTATGTGTCTGTGTGTGTGCGCGCATGTGTGTGTGTGTGTGTGTGTGTGTGTGTGTGTGTGTGTGTGTGTGTGTGTGTGTGTGTGTGTGTGTGTGTGTGTGTGTGTGTGTGTGTGTGTGTGTGTGTGTGCGTGTGTGTGCGTGCGTGTGTGTGTGTATGTGTCTGTGTGTGTGCGCGCATGTGTGTGTGTGTGTGTGCGCGCATGTGTGTGTGTGTGTGTGTGTGTGTGTGTGTGTGTGTGTGTGTGTGTGTGAGAGAGAGAGAGCCAGCATGTGTGCTTGAGAGAATGTGTGAGAGGCAGAGAGAGAGAGCATGTGTGTGTGTGTGTGTGTGTGTGTGTGTGTGTGTGTGTGTGTGTGTGTGTGTGTGTGTGTGTGTGTTTGTTTGTGTGTGTGTGAGAGAGAGAGTGTACATGTGCGTGCATTAGGTCACACCCCTTTATATCTTGTTTCTACATTTGTGGCTGATTTTATTTGCAAAATTTTATAAAAATTCTCTCTGTGGTAGTCATGCGTGTGTGTGTGTGTGTGTGTGTGTGTGTGTTTGTGTGCTTGTGGTTGTATGTGTTTGTGTGTGCGTGTGTGGGTTTGTGCGTGCGTGTGTGTGTGTGTGTGAGAGAGAGAGAGAGAGTGTGCGTGAGAGAGTGTGCATGAGAAGGAGAGAGAAAGAGTGTCTGTGTGTGTGTGTGTGTGTGTGTGTGTGCGTGCGTGCGTGCGTGCGTGCGTGCGTGCGTGCGTGTGTGCGTGTTTGTGAGTGTACATGTGCGTGCGTAATGTCACACTCCTTTATGTGTTCTTTTCTGCATTTGTGACTGATTTTATTTGCCATATTCCACGCAAATGTGTCATACCTGTGTGTGTTTGTGTGTGTGTATTTGTGTGTGTTTGTGTGAGCATGTGTTTTTTGCATTGCATTTGTGCACAAGTACCAGGCTTTCATTTCTGTGTCAAAATTTTCAGATTTTTACTGGATTTATTGATATTTATTTTTTGACAAATGGAAAAAAGTAATTTTTTTGCATTTCCCATTCACTTTCAATTGAGATCATATTGACCCCAAGGGACAGATTGATAAAAAAATGTTTTACATACCTTTAGAAAAACCGAATCAAGCACACATAGATTATTTAGGAAAAGTCACAAAGTTTTACATCTCTGAGATGAAGGGAACCTTTTTTTTAACCAATGAAATGTCGTTTGGGGTCATATAGACCCCAAGGACCAATTGAGGGTTAATAGGGATAGTTTGCCCAAAAATGAAAATAATGTAATTAATGACTCACCCTTATGTCGTTCTAAACTCAGAAGACCTCCGTTCATCTTCGGAACACAGTTTAAGATGTTTTAATGTTAGATTTAGTCCGAGAGCTTTATGTCCCTCCATTGAAAATCTGTGTACAGTTTCCATGTCCAGAAAGGTAATAAAAACATCATCAAAGTAGTCCGTTTGACATCAGTGGGCATCGAAAATACATTTTGGTCCAAAATTAGCAAGAATTACGACTTTATTCAGCATGGTCTTCTCTTTTGGTTCTGTTGTGACGTCACGTGACTGTAGTGACGCGGCTGACCTGCTCCTCAGACATGTTTGCTAAGGGTTTTTTTCAAACTTATAGCGTGCGTCTCACCAGACTGTAAATGAAGCTCGGGCTCACAAAACAAAAGGAAAATAACTGGGGCGCAACAGATAACAGTCAGCCGCGTCAATGGCTTGTTCGACTTTATGCGGCGCTGCAGTCAGACGTCAAAGTAATGCGAGAGCTCTTCGGAATCTTACACATGTATTTTAATTTCGACTCAATCTAAAAGTGATCACTAACCAATAACATTAGGTATTCTGGCTAAACATACAATCTCTTTGGGATTCATAAAACCATAAATGAAGATTACTGAATTGTTTTGTATATGTGAATTGGCAGGATAGGAAAGTTATTACACCACTGTTCCTGTAGCTCAACTGTTAAATTCCCAGTATACTGATTAAATGTATAGATTGAATGAATTGTAGCTCCGAATAAAAGCGTTTGTGTAAATGTTAATAACACACAATATCAAGAGATATCTGTAAAGACACCTCTCAGATTGTATTTTTTTTAACAGTAATATAGCACGCTAATATTTAGCTTATAACTCAAGACAAATGGGAGCACTGAATAATATGAAATATATAGATCTCCAAAATCAAATAAGAAAGAATAGACAGATCCATTTACAACCATATGGTTGCTTTAAATCAGTCCATATGATTAATGCCTTCAAGTCACGACAGCTTAAGTCTTTAGAAGACTCGGAAAAGCACAAAAGTGACTTCTGTACAGGAATGTGATGGATTTACAGAATTGCCATTATTATGCAATGCAGTTCTTTTGAAAGACATGCCAGATCAAATTGGCAGAACGTTATGTCCACTGCAGTAAGATACGGCTGGATTAAACTAGATGATAGTCTTCTATAACCTAGAAATGCTAGTGATAAAAGATCAAAGGAGGTCATGAGGGACTCTGTGTCATCATCGCTGGTTAAAACACTGGACACACGATCTCACACAAACTCTCCAGAATCAAAATTTACTTCACACTGATTCACCTCAGCAAAAGTCGCACATACATGTTATACATAAGATTTAAGGATGTCACGATTTTCGAAATCGATCGAAATTAAGTCACAACCTCGAACATCAAATAAAAAAATGGAATCGTCAATGTTGCCACACTCCATGTCACGTCCGGTCGGCTTGCCAAGCGGGAAAAAAAAACGTGTTGAGTGCTGCAAGGTTGATTAAGAGTTATGAAAACAGCATTTTAACATGACTTATTGGGGTATAGTCTCACAATCTCGTCTGACGGTAATAAAAGTGCGTTTTTAAGGTGCAAAGTACTGAAAGGAATGTTCATCTGACAGGAAGTTTTGTTTTATCAGGTATGTGCGTGTACTATATTTTTCCACTGGCAGCACGACTAACATGGCAGGGCATTTCCGGATTCAAGGTCAGATAATATATTCTATAAAATTCTAGTCTAAAAATGGCATTGCATTTTTTTGTGCTTTCAAAAAAAAAAAAATTGAGAATTGAACCGTGACCTTAGAATCGAAAATGTAATCGAATTAAGTATTTGGAGAAACTTGGCACCCCTAATCAGATTAAATGATTTTTTATCTAAGTTGCTGGTTTGATTCCCAATATCACCACTGTACCCTTAAACCAAAATGGAATCGTCGATGCTGCCACGCCCCCATGTCACGTCCGGTCGGCTTGCCAAGCGGGAAAAAAACACATGTTGAGTGCTGCAAGGTTATGAAAACAACATTTAAACATGACTTATTGGGCTATAGTCTCACAATCTCGTCTGACGGTAATAAAAGCGTGTTTTTAAGGTGCACAGAGGTGGGTAGTAACGAATTACATTTACTTCGTTACATGTACTTGAGTAAATTTTTTGGGTAACTAGTACTTTTAGAGTAAATTTAATGATGGGTACTTTTTACTCTTACTCAAGTACATTTCTAGTGAAAAAACTGTACTTTTACTTCGCTACATTCGGCGGCGTTACTGCGCTACTTTCAACTGGTAATAATTAATGAATATATATTTTTTAAGTTTATAGGGCGTGTTCGAAAGTTTCGCGAGACAGGCTGCGTCACCCTGTAGCGCGCGCGACCGCGCGGTCACCCTGTAGCGCGCGCGACCGCGCGTAGATGACAGGAGAAGCAGATGAGGGCGCGTGTGCATTGTGCGAGATATCGGAGGCAGATCATGCATGGCGGCTTCAAGTTCGGTCTATGTTTTCACTCCAAGAGGTCAAAAAGAATAGTTTCATAATGTGATGCATGCTTTGTTCAATAAACGAGCTGACATCTCAGCGTACAGGAATTCAAGATCCAACCTGAAGTAAGTGTCACAGTATTGTCTATTTGAACACTATTAATGGTCATTTCACACACTGTCCGAGTTTTTTTGCCATATGCACTCTTGTGCAAGCGATGACAAAACCTAGTGTAAGTTAAACCATACAAACAGCACGTTCATCTGCACATTTCCGTATAATTTCCCCACTGAACACCAAAATGTAAGGACGTCTTGCATTTGTACACAAATCCTGACACCTAACTAATGTGTAGAAAATACATTCAAATAAACGGGATTGTATTTTATTTAAATCCTTCTAAAAGCATGTATGAATAAAAATAAAAGAATAAAGTTTTAAAGAATTTTAAAGAAAACATGTATTATATATTATAATAAATGTAGAGTTGATTTGCTCGTGTTTATGTTCAGTAATTGCACTTTAATGGCAATGAAAATAACCTATTCATATAAAAACATGATAACAAACAGACACACATGTCCTTTTTTGTTTACTGTTTGCATGTTTAAAGGCAGATGCTGACAAGTTTTTGTTGTGAACATGAAAATAAATACAGAGTTAAACGTCAGAAAACATCTGTGTGTGTGTGTGTGTGTGTGTGTGTGTGTGTGTGTGTGTGTGTGTGTGTGTGTGTGTGTGTGTGTGTGTGTGTGTTTGAGATTTTTTCTCAAATGACACGTTATGTGATGTTAATGTACCCATTGCAGGACTGAGATAGGCTGCTTTACTTGTATATAAGCAGAACAATGAGACTTTTAAGGAGAGGTTTGTGAAAACCCTCCAAGTAGTCTAAATTTAGTGCTTTTGCGCTACTTCTTTATCAGATCGGAAGTAACGAGTAACTAACTACTTGAGTAGTTTTTTCATCTAATACTTTTTTACTCTTACTCAAGTAAATAATTAGATTGATACTTTTACTTTTACTTGAGTACATTTTTGTATAAGTACTTGTACTTTTACTTGAGTACAGATTTTGGGTATGTTCAGGAATGTTCATCTGACAGGAAGTTTCGTTTTATCAGGTATGTGCGTGTATCATATTTTTCCACTAGCAGCACAACTAACATGGCAGGGCATTTCCGGGTTCAAGGTCAGATATTATATTTCATAAAAGTCTAGTCTAAAATGGCAAGGCATTTTTTGTGCTTTCAAAAAAAGTAAAAAGAAGTCGAATCAAATCGAATCGTGACCTTAGAATCGAAAATGTGATTGAATCGAGGATTTGGAGAATTGTTACACCCCAAATCAGATTAAATAATTTTTTATCTAATGCCGCGTTCCAGGCAACCTGTAACCCATAAATCACAACTTCAAAACCACGACTCATGACTCTGAACTGGAAGTACATCGATCTAGTACGAGTTCGCGGGTGGGAAGTCACGAGTTTGACTACCGTTCCAGTGCACTTTCACGGGTAGAAGGTTGGAAAAACACGGGTTACAGGCTGCCTGGAATGCAGCATAAGTTGCTGGTTTGTTCCTAAAATCACCACTGTACCCTTACACCAGTGTTTCCCAATCCTGGTCCTCAAGTACCACCTTTCAGAAAGTTTTAGATGTCTCCTTATTTAAAACACCTGATTCAACTCATCAGCCCCCTTCCAGAATGGTTAAAATGTCTCCCTAACAAGCTGATGAGTTGAATCAGGTGTTTTAAATAAGGAGATATCTTAAACTTTGTGGAAGGGGGTACTTGAGGACCAGGATTGGGAAACACTGCCTTAAACCACTTAAAATTGCTGGCTGATTTTCAACCCAACGTTGTGTCAAAAACGGACAAAGCCAACGACTGGAGTACATTAACTCAAAAACAACCCAACATTTTGGATTGAAACAACTAAGCATATGTTAAATGTCAACACAACGGGTTGAATTTTTCACTTCTTGACCCAACGCTGGATTGGACATAACATTTTAGTTCAACTGAAAATGATATGTCAATCCAAATCATGCTGTTGTTTTTCATGTGGGATACAAAGGAAGATATTTTTCCCTGATGTTTTTCATACATTGACATTTTAACTGGTGAAAGTTGTAGAGGAAAACTGCATTAGTTGTGTGGTGATATTGTGTTATTTTCTATTACTGTATAACACAGATCTAACTACAATCTGATTGTCTGTCTTTGCCATTAGGATGACAAATCAATGCTGACCACACGGTCCATATTAATGTGTCAAGTTACTACAAGAAAAATGCACTAAAAATAACGTTTAGTTATGAGAGCTGAGCTGTAATACAGATAGTAGAGTAATTTGCCCAAGGAGTCGTAGGTGCACATTCATCTTTTGTACTGTAATTCAATTCAGACATTGAAAAAAGACAACAACACTAACAGGCCCTTAGTTTGGACGTGGTGGGAGTTTGAAATTGGGTTAGAAACAAGACTTGCAACACTTTTGTGAGTAAAGAAAAGAAAGATACAATAACCACACGCTGGATATGGAAGATGCTTCTCAAATGCTCCTCAAAAGTAAACAGATGACGCAGAGAGACGACATCCACATGAAAAACATGAGATCACACATGAGAGCTGAGAGCAGCAGGGGTTCAGGTAGAAAGCTTTTATTTATCTACACCCCAGAGTTTACCCTTTATCCTCTAAATCAGGAGTCAGAGCCCTCAACACAATAAACAAACATTTATGAAATCATATGAAATATAAATGCTCTCCTGACTTACACAGGTCTCTCATACACATTCATTCAGCTGTAAACATTACATTGGCCCAAACTTAAAGGTCAAAGGTGTGGATTTTATGTCTGGGGTAAGGTCTTTTTCAGGTCTCTGGAGGTTTTATCTCCATGACAACACACATCTATCCCAAAAACACAAGAGCTCTTAAAGGATGTTCTGAGAAGGCCTGAGGATGGCAATTCAATATCAATTTACACATTTAAGGAGGTTGCACACTGGACGCGCAGCTCAGCTGTGACTCAGGAAGTTGCTCAAATCCCTGTTGCGCCACTCACATAGTTTTACATTAAATAATATCATATTTGTCCCAAATCATTAATGATTACCATTGGTTGCTAACGTATATTTTGCATTTTGAAGTAGACGCTATCTGACCAAGCTCGCGCGATTTAACGTGCACATGCGATTTTACGATACCTCCAAGTTGTCCTAGACCCAACTCTACGCGACGCATCCGGTGTGTGACCCCCTTACATCTACAGCTTTTCATATTCAGCAACTAGGCCAAGTCAGATTAATGGTACTTTTTGGCAGGAAGTGTAACTAAATTATGGCTGTTTTTGAATTGCGTTGTTGATAAACATTGTTTTTGGTCTAAATGGTCTTCCCACAATGCAGTTTGATGTGTATTTTTATTACACATTTATAAGTTTTTCACCAAGTTCATGTGATGTAATCATTGCTGTCACTGTGACGTCAACACAACGTCAGGGGCCAAACCATTGCTTCAAACATTTACATAAACCTCCCATTTGCATTTCTGCCGCTGAAATATCCTTCTGTTCCTGCTTTTATCTTTCCGTTAGAGAGATCGGCGTCCGTGCCAATACCAGCCAGAAAAACAGAGCAAAACATTGCGGCAGCACAAATCATCAGGCTTCTTCGGCTACATGCTGCTCAAAGCCCAAAACACAAGTTACTAGATTAAATATTCAGTGAAAATGCCTTAACCTTAACACTGAGGCTATATTCATATATAAATGTGACAGATCAGAGAGAGAGAGGCGGGGAGGGGGGAGCATATTACTGTTTTCATCAAAGACACGCCTGCTGTGCTTGTCACTAACTGGGTTGTGTTGGTCTCCTGAGAAAAGTCACAAGTCATACAGTAAGAAGTGGGTTACCGGCCATCCAGAGGAAACTAAACCACTGAGGTAAAAATGTGTGCACACATTAGATAGACAGGCAACAGTACAGCTAACAAAGAGTCACAATGTCAATCTGCAATGACACAAAAATAATTTAAATCAATATTAATAACAGTTTTTTATATGATTTGTCTTTAATCCAGCAACTAATGTAACTTCCCTAACGAAAATTAACCATGGATTTAATACAGTTAAAAAAAAACACATGGTTGCTATAGTTAAACCATGGTAACTACAAAATAATCATGAGGTAAAGTGTGCAGTGCTTCTCAAATTTTTCGCCCCCCCCTTACCTTTTGAGAAGGGTGCCTCCCTTCGGGGCCCCCCAAAGACAATTCATAATATAAAGTAATCTCAAAATTTTAATTTATATAATTTAATGTTTTGTTTAATTAAACATACTTACTGTTGGCAAGTAGCCTTATTTTTATGAGGTTTAATTGCACAGATGTTATGAATTAATGTATTTTAATAAATGTCACAAAACTTTGGCCCCTGGCTTTATCTCATACACCCCCATCTGGGAACCACTGGTTTTGCCAGGTCATACAAGTCTCAATATAATTGAAGTTTATATATATAAGTAATATTGTGGTATTTTTTTTACAAATCACTTATCTGTAAACTTCATTATTTAAAACAATTTTAATTTGCCATCATAATCTTTAATCAAAAAAACGCGAATCTCCTCTCCTCAAAATTTTTCTTTACTTTTGGTCATGAGGTATGGCAGGTGGGTGAGGCCCAAGAAAAGATTGCAGCGATTAGCAAATAGCAACATGACCCAACTTCCAAAGATTCAATTCTCAATGGACAAATTTAGCCTGTTTCATTCAGGAAAAATAAGACAATCGCTACTTATGTTTAATTTTAACTTTAAATCGAACACAATGGATGTATCAATGTTTAACTAATTCACTGACAGCTTTTTTTAAAGTTGCCCACCAGCATTTTTGTGATTTTCACAAAATGCCTTCCAGGAAAATGTTCTTCTATAAATATATAAACATAGAAATATATCAAATTAAAAATCAGACCCTCTGGTTTCAAACAAACAAAACGGGAAAATAAATGTTTCAATTGTTTATGATTGTTTACTTTTTATAACCTCTTAAATATGGGTAGGTTTCTGCATTTTTGTAAAAGAGTTTTGTTAGAGATCAGATTTAGAACCATTATTAAAACATACACAGAGTTTAAAATTTATTCAATTCGTTTTTGCTTCAGTTTTTTATAAATTTACTAGGGCCCTATTTTAATGATCTAAGCACATGGTCTAAGGCGCACGGCCTAAATGGGCATGTCCGAATCCACTTTTGCTAATTTAACGACGGGAAAAAATTTTTGTGCGCCGAGCACACGGTCGAAAAAGGTTGTTCCTATTCTCCTAATGAGTAATGAGAGTGTTTTGGGCGTAACGTGCAATAAACCAATGAGAGTCTCTGCTCTTATCCCCTTTAAAAGACAGTTGCGCTGGCGCTATGTCTAATCCCTACCCAGTCTCACAAGGTTTCGTGATATAGTCAGTTTAGTATAGTTTATACTTTTTTCGTGATATTATCACGAATTTCTGCGTTTTTTCGTGATCGTATAACGAATTCCTGTTTTCGTGTGATTATCACGTATTGGTTACTCAACTGCTTTTTCCTATTTTTAAACCATTGTCACTTCGATTTAGGGTAAGATTTGGTGCTTGCATTAGAATGTCACTTTATACATTGGTTTATACTATTTTTCCTGATTTATTTTTTTATATGTCGCCTGGCGTTAGGGTTAGAGTTGGGTTTGGGTAGGGATATCATTTTATGTAAATCTAACCCTAAACCAAAGCTACAATTGTAAAAAAAAATAGGACAAAACAGTTGTGTAACCAATACGTGATAATCACACAAAAACAGAAATTTGTAATACAATCACGGAAAAACTTGGAAATTTGTGATATCACGAAAAAATTATTAAAAAAATATGTGACTATATAACGAAATTTCATGAGACTGGGCTGCTAATTCCTATTTAGAAAATGGAATTTGGAGACTGAAAATCTAAGCGGAGGAAGAGCCCCAGTTTAAGATTAATGTTAAATAATTGTGTTGTTTTTCATTTGTATTAAATTTTTTATTTTTTATTAAAACCTTTAAAACCTGTTTTCTTTTAGTCTTGGAAGTATAAATAGCAGGCTTTTAATTGCTGTAAATGTATGGCTATCCAATATCATCAAAAAATAATTTACAAGTATGTAAGAAAAGGTTTGTACTCTAAAAATACTTTATTTGTAACAAACAGGAGATAAAGAATTTACAAACGTGTGGAAAGCCGTTTCAGCACCTTGACAGCGCCATGAGTTTTTTTTAAAGCATTATTTAAAGCATAAATGTTTCCATCCCACCATATCCACAGGTACAGAGTCATCATATACAATAAATCTGTGGGGTAGCATTTACAAAAAAACATTTAAAAATAGATGCATTTGTTTTAAGTAAAGTATTTATTTACTTACCAGGCTGCAGGTAAAGCAGCTCTTTACGCCTTCTAACGTCTCAGAATCAGTCCTCATTTATGTCCAAGAGACTCAATAATAATCTTTTACATTTGAATGCTTTACTTTTCATATGTAAAAGGGTTTTTGTGCTGCTGCGCATCCATGTGTTTGATAAACGCGCTCATTAAATAACAAAAAAACAAATTATTTTAGTTGCCTCAAAATAGCAACGCGCCAACAATGCGCCTAAACACACCTCGTTTTCAGACCAGAATGCCCATGGGCGCAAATGCATTTGCTATTTAAACAACGTGGCGCTTAACGTGAAAGTGATAATTGCGCTGGATTGAAACTAGCAAAAGACACTTGCGTTGCGCATTGCGCTGCACTGCGCTGGGTGTATGATAGATCCCAGAGTGGATAATAGCGGAATAACAGATTACTGTGAAAACTCGTCGGGAAAGCCACATTGGCAGGGAAATGTTTTCTCTTAATTGACAAGATAACTCGTCAATGGGGGGGAAAGAGTTAAAAATTATAATTATAAAGTAGCCCTAAAAAGTATTTTGGAGACTTATAGTCAAAGTGCCAGATTTACTAACAGCTTGTGCCAGCGCAAACCATCATTTTGTCATTAAATAATGACACGCAATAGATAATTAGCTCTGAAAAGGTGATGTCTAGTTATTTTTGCGACTGAATTATTGCATGTATTCTATCTAGGAGTTTCCCTTTCAGACGAAAAATTTATGGGAGGAGATTATTTAGGTGATTTACACAATGGAATTTACTAATGTTTGCGCTTGTGATATTATTGGTATTTGCACCATTATTTAACATCTTAAATCATTATGCGCTTCAAATGGCTGCAATTGTTGCTGACAAGAGAAGGCATCACAGAGATCAGAGAGTATGTGGTACAAGAGAATTTTTAACATGTAACAGTTTATTTGGAATGCCAGAGCAGACCTGCCAACCTGTACGCATTTTGCGTAGCAGGTACTCATTTTGACCTCAATGTACGGTGGTACGATTTGTCACTCTAAACTATGCAAAAATCTGATGACGCCCTTTGCCGAGCGAAGTACTCAAAAGAAGCAACAGAAAAAATAAAAATATGTCCAATCATAGCACTGGGCTCATCCACCACATAGAAAGTGGGGATGATTGACAAGTCGTATGGCCAATCAGTAACAAGAGTCTGCTATCGATGGAATCACAAAATCCAGCGTGATCTCCTTCCTCCACCCGCAGTTTCTGACCATCTTTTTCAACGGAGAGTCAAGACGTCTGACCCGCTAAGGTAAACTGGTCAGGGTGGATGTGCAAATAATGAAATAATAATGCATTAGCTTAATCCTTTGAAGTCGACGGTCGCGCGGGCTCCGTTTCATAACGTGCACTTGACCGCAAGATGCGTTAACATTACTTCTGATTTGTAAATGGGCATCATTTATAATTGAGCGCTTACGAAAAAGTACAATGATTTTACCATGGGGCAGATCATCCAGTTTTAGTCAAATAAAAAGGAAAGTTCACTCTCAGTGAAGGGAATCCATCTGACATCCGAGTGAAGCGGATTAAATGCGTTCTGAAATAACTCGCTCTTGATAATTGTCAATAAAATAAAACGTCATATACAAACCACATCAAATAAAGTTTTATAAATGGAGAATATCTCGTGTCTCGAGCGCCCACGTGATAGGTGCCTATGCCGTACTGTACTGCACTGTAAGCAAAGCTACAATAAATTACAGACAGACATACAGTTAACAGCACTACTGTCACAGTTATGGTTGAATTTAAAGCAGTGTTAACTCTAAAACACTGTCTTAAAGGTATAGTTAACTTAAAACATGTAATTCAGTCATAGTTTACATAACAGAACAGACCATCCAAACATTTATTTTAGTTTCTTTATTGTGTGATACACAAGTTATTTTAAAGAGTGTTGATAACCACACTGTCTGGTCCCCACTCCATTTTATTTTTTGCTAGTCAGGGAAAAACAACAATTTTTTTTCTCAAATTTTTTTTTTTTTGTGTGTGTGTTTCACTCGAAAGAAATCATGAAGGTTAGACACAATATGAGGTTGAGTAAATGATAACAGAATGTCATTTGTGGGTTAACCATCTCCCACTATTTAACAGTAATATCACTTTAACAGTATTCGTGCAGACATGCTAAACTTTGGAGAATACAGTATTTAACATTAATAATGTTATTAATCACCATGTATGGCAAATTTAGTTAAACATGATTTTATTCACATTTATTATTATTTTTAAAGCAGATTATGGCAAGATGGGGAAAAAGTGAGTGCAATGTGCAGCATGTTACCTTGAAAGTTACCAAGAGGTGTGTGTGTGTGCGTGCATGTGCGCGTGCATGTGTTAAATTATATGTTAAAACCCCGTGTTCTGTCCTTTCGGCCGATGCTACTGTACTCAAAAAAAAAATCCAAGGTTGGCAGGTCTGCCAGAGGAACATATTATTTAAAAATATTGTTTGCCAAGCCATGCTATTTTATTTGCTGGAGGAAATAAAAAAGGTGTCACTAGGAGAAGTCACACAATACCAAGTGTTTCAAAACTTCTTGTAAACCTTTCTTTGTCCTCCAGTTCTTTTCAGTGTACTATGGCTTTCACACCACAAAATATATGCTGCGATGTCTGTGGTGCTGAACTCAAGCGCATCAGGTGTTAGTAGATCACCCGCACCTCATCAGCTCTGCTTATTTGTGACCCTGAACTAATTTGTAGATTGCGTTGGTCATTATGGAAATCAGCTATTGCACCTGTGTTATTTAATTTGCACCTTTTTTAGTAAATAACCTGCAAAAATTACCACTCCCACCAGCGGTTTTTAATTTTTTTGGAATTGCGCTCTCATGCTAATTTTGTTATGTTTCGCTCACGTTTTTTTACATGAAACGAAATTGGAAAGGGAGGTACATTTACTACCCTTACGCCTCACACAAACAAGACCGAAAGTAACACATGATTTGGCCACATCTGTGAGCATTTCCAATACAAGAATGGCCAAATGTACTTGCTAACAGTATCTTGTTTAATTCAGCACACCGTGAACTCTTGGACTCTTATGCACAGCCAATCTTATTCTACAGAGACCCTTCAGAAACTTGCAGCAAAGATAAAGCCTTTTGATCAAAGCCTTTACAAAGCCTTGCTTTAACAACAGAGGAAGAGAAAGAGGCCTCGGCAGAGTGCTAAAGATGTAGAATAATTGCGTATTTATTTTCACCTCATACTCTGTATCTTTCTGTATGACTCTGAAAATACTGGACCGTTGAAAAAGAGAAGGCTGAATATTATTACATCAGGAAGAGAAGGAGACCCCATTCCTACCTCAATCTCAAGATCCCCTTTCCTTTCACATCGGGGAGAATTCATAATACTCAGAATACTCAAAGCTCTGGAGATGAGGACACACTTAGGCCCAATTTTATTTTATAACCCTATGCCTACTCCCAGGGGCGGACTGGCCATCTGGCAAACCGGGCAGTTTCCCGGTGGGCCGACGTACTTTTTGGGCCGATACATCTCATACTATTTTTGTCTGAGCAGCCCAGTTAGCGTCTTTTTTTCTAGTAGACAGACCGGCCCACTGACATTTAAGCAGCAGCCCATTGGTTATTTTTTTTAAACGACATTAAGCTGGCCCAATGACTGACCAGCACAGTCATCATCCTTTCTTTTCCTAGATAGACCGGCCCACTCACATTTAAGCAGCAGCCCATTGGTTATTTTTTTTAATGACATTAAGCTGGCCCAATCACCGCTTTGGTCTCTGTGCAAGCGAGCGTTCATCGTCGGTCAGTTCACGTGTCAAAACAGAGAGAGAGAGAGAGAGAGAGAGAGAGAGAGAGAGAGAAAACGCAAGGGAGGCGCAGAAAAACTGCGCGACAAACAGAAGCAGGCTCTTCAGGCAGACGCTGCAAAATGTGTTAAAAACACACAAATGTTTTCTGCGGCAGCAAGACCTTCATCTCGCGTCGCTGGTGATGATGATGGTGGCGGCGGTGGCACTGTCAGCACCAGCACGCAAAGGGTCAGTGAGGAGAGGGAGAGAGAGACGAGGGAGAAGTGAGTGTATAGTGCCTGCGGTAAGCAGAACTGCTTTCAAAACACAAGTTTAGATGGATACCCCTTGATAAAGCGTCAAAAACACAAAATATGTAATCATACATATCATAAAATATGTAATAATGTAATCACACTAGTTTAGTTCAGTGAATGTAGTGAATACTTTCCTGTAAGTACTGGAAGTAATAATCAGTTTTCAATATTAATGTAAGCAGCACTTGTATTTTGTAATAAGTCAGCAATATAATGGCAAATTTTGCCAATTGCATGAAGCTTGTTTTAGGATTCATAAGTGTGGATTATACAGTTTTATTGCATTAATAAATAACACGTTCTAGCAGTGTTGGTTGTGTCAACTCTCACTCTTTTCTACCTGCTATTAATGGGGTTTAGTGCTTTTATGGAATTGGAGTTGCTATTGCTATACATATTTAAAGGCGTGCAAAGATGGGTGGTATTTGTAATTATACACTGCAAAATTATTTTCAAGAAAAAAAATTCTTAGTATTTTTTTCTTGTTTTCAGTAAAAATATCTAAACATTCTTAAAATAAGATGGTTTTTCTTGATTATCAAAATGACCCAAGAAAATAAGTCTAGTTTTTAGACCAAACATTTTACATTTAAGTGATTTTGTGCATAAAACAAGCAAAAAAATCTGCCAATGGGGTAAGCAAATTTTTCTTGCATTTAGTGTTTAAGAAAAATGTTCAAGAAATTTTTGCTTAACCCATTGGCAGATTTTTTTGCTTGTTTTATGCACAAAATCACTTAAATTTGATATTTTTTTTTTTTGATTATTTTCTTGGGTCGTTTTGTTCATCAAGAAAAAGCATTTTAACTGTTGAATTTTTAGATATTTTTACTGAAAACAAGACAAAAATACTAAGAACATTTTTTCTTAAATAATTTTTTGCAGAGTATATAGTGTGGGCCGGTTTGGGCCAAAATGCCAGGGCCGAATTTTTGTCCCAGTCCAGCCCTGCCTACTCCTCACCCCTTGTCCATCAAAACAGAGTGGAAAGGGTTAAAAATATTCCCCTTAGAAATGTGACACAGCTACTACACTGTCATACGACATCAATACGTCCTATGTCAAAGTAGATGCCATGTTTATCACAAACAGTTTGTTGTTGGTCAAAGGCAAAGTCTATTTTAGCTGCCTCAAAATAGCAAAGCGCCAACAATGCGCCTGAACACACCTCATTTTCAGACCAGAACGCACATGTGCGCAAAATTGGGCGCAAATGCACGTGGCTCTTAACGTGAAAATTATAATTGCGCTGGGTCGAAACTAGCAAAAGACACTTGCGTCGTTGTAAGATAATTTCCTAAATAAGATAGCACCTCCACAAAGGACACTGCATGGGGGCAAAGTGAGGGCGCGGGAAAAGCCTCTCTCCACGATTCACAGTGGACTTCCCACTGAGACACATTTGGGTTTCAAAGACACACCTTTAGGGTTTTGTATTATTTTCTCTAAAAGCAAACTGTATATGAAATGCTACATGCACAAAGAATCTAAAATCTGTATCTTATTTGTTTTCTATTGGAAAGTCTCATTGCAAGTGGTTACAATGGTCTCACTCTTATAACAACAGTTATAACATTAACAAAATGTTAAAGTATATGTGAAACTTCATTCAATGTTGATAGACACCTCCCTTTCTAAGCATAAACCAATCACCCACTGTATACAGATTAAGGACAGCCCTTAGTTTTTACAACAACCAATCATTACCAAATTCCTATATGCTTTGTTCTCTGGTTATTTAAGGAGATGTGTAGAAGATTTAGGCGGGACTTTCAATATCGAGAAATGCACCCCCATGATGCTGTCCTGGCACAGCATCATGTATTTTTATTTTACTTTGAGGAATCTGTAACCAGATCTTCATCTCCTTACCAGGTATGCAATGGTTTTTCGTTTGTTTCGTATTTGAATTGGAATGTAAATTGGCTTCTGAATTATGTGCTACCTACCTGGTGTCAGGACTCAAGAAAACAGAGAAGATCCCAATGCAGTAAACAGAAGGTTTTATTTAAATAATAATGTGGGTAAACAGACAATTGCGCGTCTGGGCATAAAGCCACACCAGGGCAGACGGCTGAGGCGGGGAGCACACACAAGCACCGGGGAGGAGAGCCACACACGTTCGGGCTCCGGCCAGACAGCGAACGGTGGGAGAGAGTATATGTGGGGGCCAACCACAAAAGGCCAGATGACAGTCTGACTACAGGCACTCGAGGCAGATGGAAGAGGAGATCCTGTGGCGGGCAGAGAGAGAGCGTTAGTGGTGCTGAAGGGAGAAGCCGTGCAGCTTCAGTGCTGAAGGACCCTCCTACTGGACAGCGGCAATGCCGCGGCGAGTGTGCGCTGCTGTAAGCACAAAAGGCAGTCAATAAAACAGGCAGGCAGTTAAGCAGGCAGAAGGAGAGTGGTCCGTAACTGGTGAGTGAGAAACAGTCTCTGAGAGCCGTTGAGTAATCAGAGTCCACAGAAAAACTCCCGGGTAGCAGAGAGCACAGACTGGGGTAGGAGAGATAATTCCACAACAAGAAACAGACACAAAACACAACTAGGAACTAGCGTAGCTAGAAATGGCAAGAACATACACTGTGACAGACTAGTATAAAGACAAAGTGACAGGCGAGTATCTCAACAAACTATGACAAACGAACTTGCAAGGAACAAACAAACACACAGGGCTTAAATACACAGACATGATGACGGGAAAACAAGCAACAGGTGAGGAAGACGAGAGGAGGCAATCAAACTGAACAGGAACACCTGTGAGGGAAGCACAAGTGAACCTGTAAAACACATACAAACACAAGACAACCACAGTACCCACAAGACAAAACCATAAATATATTTATATATATAAATATATACAAATATATAAAAACATATACACACATACATACAATATACACATATATACATATAACATCCATACATCCATACATATATATATATATATATATATACACACACATACATACACATATATACACACACATACAAATACACATACATACACATACATACATCCACATGCACATATACATACATGAAAACAGAACACTAGACTAAACAAGACCTAAAAGACAAAGACTGGAAAATACAAGGGAGCGGGGAAAAATAACACACAATGACAAGAGAATACAAGGGAGCGGGGAAAAGTCACAAGACATGGGAAAAACGTGGTCTGATATGACAATATCAAAACCACGCTCTCCCACACAAAACATTGTACTGTCAGGACCCTGCCATACACAACTAGATATAATTACCAAACCAGACTATGGCAGAGTCCTTACACCTGGTTAATAAATTGTGTTTGGATTATTCTGTGTTGCTACGAAAGTTATTGACATGATTAGTAAATTACGATGTATCCTTGTTACCGCAATGTCTGAAAATCAGGCTAGTATTACGGACCAAAATCCCAGACTAGATGGCATAGTAGTACATCAGCGGAGGATTTTGGAGATCCGACTAGCACTTGGCGTTAGTTTAAGTTAAATTAGATGCGTGGAGGCTAATTTCCTGTTTAGAGTAACAAGTAAATGTTGTCTGACCACTCTAAATCAGATGAGCCTCAGCCTCTGGTTATTTCAATATTAATCTATCTAAGTTGCATATTAAATTATGACACGATTATACAAAGCTATCATTGGAGAAGACGGTCAGTTTGTTTTATGATAGTGGTCGTGAGCCTCTGGTTAGAAATAAATATTGTAATAATTAAGTTGCACCTCTATGGGGACTAAATAAAGTATGTTCAGAGATGAGCACGTGTAAGAGCGGCCTTCTGAACATATGGTCTAACCTCTAGCAGCGACCAAGCCTGATTCGGTTGTGATCGTGGGCCCGCATGATTATTAAATATTAATAAACGGCCGGTGCGTGAGTCCAAAGCGACATGAGTAGCCGAATGAACGGATGCAATAACAAGTAGGGCTAAACAAGAATAACCAAACATCCACCCAAATTCTGTAACTGTTAAAAGTAATTATCAATCCGATTTATATTAACATTATCTTGGAGTCAGATAATAATACAAAATTGCATAATGCCAAAACGTCATCTGCAAGCGCCGGAAAAGACAGAACGCGCTATAATCCTCGTTTGGATTCCGCCGTTGGGCCAAACGGATGGATGGGGTCATATTTGGACCCTTACAAAGTGGTGATTCCCGGGACGTGATATTCAACCAGTGAGAAAATCTTATCAAAATGTACAAAGTACGACTGATTCGATCCCTGGAGAATAAGAGTCTTTTCATGGAGCTAAAGGTTTGATCTTCTTATTTCTTCAGCTGATGTGGTAAGTCAATCTTTTCTTTGCCTTTTAAAAATGTTTAAGGGAATGTTTTAAACATCCCACATTTATGAAATAGGTTGTAAATATACCTAATGTTAGACTGGAAATCAAATCCGGTGGGGCCTTTAAGAATGAAATGAAACCACATTATTAGGAAATGCTGTGTGATGTTAAATGAAGAATGAATTGCTTTGCTCTGTTAAGATCTTTTGTTAACATGCCTACGGAAAACAAAAGATTGTCTTAAATTGGAGTTAAATCATCCAAAATTTGCTCTGATCCTCAAACAAGGAAAACATCTAGAATCTAAATTTAAATCACCAAATTCTACACAATTGTTTATGTTGTGACAGTAAATGCACAACATGGAAAGAGTGCCAAAATAACTTTTAACAATTGAAAAATGATGTTGGATGATTTAAACTACAATGCAATGAATGTGTTTGCATGTGAAGGGAGGACTTGGACAATTGAAATGTGAGAAGCACACAGATAGTAAGGTTTTTAAATGCTGCAAACACCAGTGTACAATCTATATTTGATGAATTAAGGTAATATTGTAATCAAGCTGGAGAATGAAGGAAATGAAGGAAATGTATGAATGATTGAAGGCAGCGTTGTTGGATTTAAAAATCCCCAACGCACAGAGAAATGTAACTGAATGGTGGACATTAAGCAAGAAGGGAGATGATTTAAAACTAGTAAAGATTGCTTGTTGTGAGTGAGTCTTCTAAAAGATCACTCTGGATTGAATGAGGATAGAATGGAATCAGTAAGTCATATTACAATTACAAACCTCTAATTCAATGTAGTATTTCTCCATTGATGAGATACAATTAAGCAAAACCTAAAATTGTTGCAGGAAAATATAATGTTGTCCCAGGCCAACACAAATAGTCTTATCTCTTACTGTGAGACACCCAACTGAGATGAAAGGGCTTACCCCCCACTCAGATAACGGGCCATTGTTCCCAAGAGAGAACATCTTTTTAAGAGAGACATTGTCTGTAACCATATTTTTCCTTCTGTTAATCAATCTCAGTGTTCTTTAAGAACTTGATAAACACCAGGACTGTTAAAAGTTCTTGGCTTAGTCTTTCCCTATGAGTCTGTGAATATTGTTTAAAGACAGTTTTATACAGCTTTATAGAGATGTGAAAGGCCACACAATTCTTAGTCTTGAAACTGTTGTAGGAAAACATTAGCATGAACCAATAAACGTCTGTGCCTCACACCAGTCTGTCCAGGGCTGACACCTTTTCACATTCAAATACATTGATACAGTAACATCTTGCAAATTACAAACACCAGCCTGGTGTTCCTTAAAAGAGATCAGTAATGAAAGTATTTTTAATTTATACTATTTTAATGTAATATAATCTATATTGTGATCAAGTTGCAATATACATTATATTATAAATGTATATTGCAGATGGTAAATATTGTGGTGTATTACATGTATGTATACTATTTGAAATAACTTACACAGGCAAAACTCACAGAATTGGTTCACTACACAGTGTGTCAAGGAGCGGAGCACGCTGTCACGTGTTGCCATGTTTTAACACTGAAAAATTACATGACACTCGTGAGGATAGTGAACCAAATCTCCTTCATTGGAAATCCCTAACCCATTTTTTAATCCAATACAGAGGTCTATTTTAATCATTTGGTAACTAAACCTATGATAAATGCTGAACACATCAAACAAAAGAGTCCTTTTGGGTCAGAGATCTGAAGCAGTCAAAGGTGTGATGAGCTGATGAATTGCCCACAGGTCTGACTGAACTGAGCAACTTAAAATGAAGCCATTTGAGCTTATGGGAAAGTTCTCCAGCAGAAATGGAGTTTGAATGCTCACAGCAGACAGCAAGGGTTTAGATGCTTTCACAGCTTAAAGTAATATGCTGTCGGACTACACTGCAATAGCAGTAGTCAAAAAAAAAAAAAAAAAAAAAAAAAACTCTGACCAAAGGATGTAAAGCCAATTTAATCTCTGAAAATAAATTTGCAAAATAATATGACAATGGTACATCTATTCCCTAATGACTGATCACCAAAAGGAGAAATTGTACCGCATGTCTTAATGCAAATTGCATAAAGGGTTAAAAACTAAATTGCTTCTCTGTTTGTCTTTTTATCAGGTTGAAAGCTGTAAATCCTGGCCAGAGATGTCTGGCCACATCAAAGACAGCGAACCCTGCAGAAAAAACAATCTAGAAAACTGAGGATGCGTGCGAAGACATTCAAAGGCCATTTTACACCTCACTACACTATACCATCATGAATAGACATGGCCTCAAAATTTGCAACACTAATTGTTAGAGATAAAATCCACCCATCTTCCAGACAAACACTGACTGTACAGCACACACATTGACTAAAACAATCTCGTAACACATCTGGTATAGACGTAAAGACTATCCAGACATAAACACTACACACCACACAACATATTCCAAACTTAACACTACATTTAAAATCAACATTCTCCTGTTGACACAAACAGGGACATCTAATCCAACACAAATTCTAAGTGATATCATTCACACCCATATTAGCAAAACTACAACATTCATAAGAAACTTACATGGCAAAGTCACACTTTGATGATTATGTTTCTAATTGCAATAACAAACTTACTGTCTAAATCTCAAATCAATAATCTGACTGTTGTTGTCATAAGTGAGGACCAGTGGCGCCCTGATCCTCAACTTATCACTAAACAACAGCACAAACAATTTTCAAGAATCAATCAAACCATTTACATCTCAACTCCTAATATCAAATGTGACTTAGCCGACATATCAGATACACACCTATATAAGTATTCACATATCTCTACACTCATACACTTACTTATACACGCAAACACATTGAAATCTGAGATTCTAAATCTTCAAATGTATGGACTATACATACACATTCACATACAGATACATATACACATAGGCACATACCTGCACATATAGAAATCTAACATGAGATTCTGAATCTTCAATTGTGCTCATGGACTCAACATGTTCTGAACATATACTAAGTTAATCTTAGGCCTACAAGGTGCTTATATTAGAAAATTCAGAGTTCCCTCAACATTCATTTTAGATGTGTGCATGGTATGATTACAACATTATGTGCTTATTATTATTATTATTATTATTATATATGGTCTACCATGCCCATACCTAAATCTATTGTAGCAATATTTTACTATCACGTTTATTGATACACCCTATGAGATGCATTACCAAATTTTACTTTAACATGTTCCGTTATTTTTTTTTACATGACCCAATATATGCATACCTGAATGTTATTTAACACTTTCTGGTTTTTATTTTCTTTTATTTTCACATGACCCAATATGCATACCTGAAGAAGGTTATTTTTACATTTTCTGGGTTTTATTTTCATACAATCTATAATATGCATACCTGAAGAAGGTTATTTTTACATTTTCTGGGTTTATTTTCATACAATCTATAATATGCATACCTGAAGAAGGTTATTTTTACATTTTCTGGGTTTTATTTTCATACAATCTATAATATGCATACCTGAAGAAGGTTATTTTTACATTTTCTGGGTTTATTTTCATACAATCTATTATATGCATACCTGAAGAAGGTTATTTTAACCATTCCTGGGTTTTATTTTCATACAATCTGTAACATGCATATCTCAAGGTTATTTTAACATTTTATTTTCGGGGTTTTATTTTTATAATATGCATACCTCAATGTTATGCATTGTTGTTTTAACCTGATCTTTTGCATCTTCTTCTTCAATATCCAGAGACCAAGTACATTTAAATTCAACTAAACTCCAAATACAACAGTGGGAAAGAACATTGGTAATTTTATAGATCAGATATATTTGACCTGGTGAGACCGTACCACTTGCACTTTCCACATCAAGGTATCATGTGCTATGTTTTTTATTTATTTTATTTATGGTTTACCCTATGAATCTCTTGATAATGTTGCTGAGTCTATCAGTATTGATCAATGTTCAATCAATGAATGGTCCTTAAGATGTGCAGGTGTTTCACACAGTGATGTATTGTCAATGACATGATCCCCACCTGACGATGTCTGAAATCAGAGGAGATCACCGTTCAGAGGTGACAACTTTCTTCAAAGGGACAGAACGTCTAAAAACAGGTGGTTTTTTCGCAAAAGAATGGGACATTCATTGAACAAAGCACGCAGGCCTTGGTTGACACACTGAACTTGAACACTACGAACACTACAGAGATTGGACACCACCAAGAGCTAACATCTTACTGTATGTTGATCTCATCGGGACTGTTATGTTCTCCGATATGATCAAGCGGCGGAGCTGTAAGATAATTTCCTAAATAAGATAGCACCTCCACAAAGGACACTGCATGGGGGCAAAGTGAGTGCGCGGGAAAAGCCTCTCTCCACGATTCACAGTGGACTTCCCACTGAGACACATTTGGGTTTCAAAGACACACCTTTAGGGTGTCATACATTTGTATTATTTTCTCTAAAAGCAAACTGTATATGAAATGCTACATGCACAAAGAATCTAAAATCTGTATCTTATTTGTTTTCTATTGGAAAGTCTCATTGCAAGTGGTTACAATGGTCTCACTCTTATAACAACAGTTATAACATTAACAAAATGTTAAAGTATATGTGAAACTTCATTCAATGTTGATAGACACCTCCCTTTCTAAGCATAAACCAATCACCCACTGTATACAGATTAAGGACAGCCCTTAGTTTTTACAACAACCAATCATTACCAAATTCCTATATGCTTTGTTCTCTGGTTATTTAAGGAGATGTGTAGAAGATTTAGGCGGGACTTTCAATATCGAGAAATGCACCCCCATGATGCTGTCCTGGCACAGCATCATGTATTTTTATTTTACTTTGAGGAATCTGTAACCAGATCTTCATCTCCTTACCAGGTATGCAATGGTTTTTCGTTTGTTTCGTATTTGAATTGGAATGTAAATTGGCTTCTGAATTATGTGCTACCTACCTGGTTAATAAATTGTGTTTGGATTATTCTGTGTTGCTACGAAAGTTATTGACATGATTAGTAAATTACGATGTATCCTTGTTACCGCAATGTCTGAAAATCAGGCTAGTATTACGGACCAAAATCCCAGACTAGATGGCATAGTAGTACATCAGCGGAGGATTTTGGAGATCCGACTAGCACTTGGCGTTAGTTTAAGTTAAATTAGATGCGTGGAGGCTAATTTCCTGTTTAGAGTAACAAGTAAATGTTGTCTGACCACTCTAAATCAGATGAGCCTCAGCCTCTGGTTATTTCAATATTAATCTATCTAAGTTGCATATTAAATTATGACACGATTATACAAAGCTATCATTGGAGAAGACGGTCAGTTTGTTTTATGATAGTGGTCGTGAGCCTCTGGTTAGAAATAAATATTGTAATAATTAAGTTGCACCTCTATGGGGACTAAATAAAGTATGTTCAGAGATGAGCACGCGTAAAAGGCGGCCTTCTGAACATATGGTCTAACCTCTAGCAGCGACCAAGCCTCGTGCACAGAGCCGGCCTTAAGCATCTGGTGGCCCGTTTCAATAACTAATACGGGGCCCTAAACATAAGCATAATAGAGCAAAAAGCAAAGATTCCTGTTGGTTTGCATCAATGGTATATTATTTTATTACGTGCACTTTCAGCTTCACGAACAGGCAGCTCAACAGAAATTTTCCAACCTTATTTAATTAACTATACAATTATATTTGGAATAAGCCTCGCCCTTACCCTTCATGGACGCTAACTTCTCTGCTTAATTGATTTGCGCAGTATATTTTCAGCTGTCTGGGCTGACTTAAAAAAAAACACCTCAAACATTCCCTCAACTTGAATTATTTAACAAAAGAAGAAAAGGTGTCTGACTGACACTGAACCGAACTTATAAATTATAAATAACGATGGGCTCCGCGTTTTTTCAGCACCATAGACAGCTCACCTGGCGGCGGGCGTAGATTTCACCTGAACCCTTTTTAGAAATCCACCCTTCTGTGTTTGAGTGTTAAGAATGCCCTGATAAGTTAATCTTTGTCCAGCGAATTTGTCACCTCGCGCTCAGTTGAAATCTGAACAAGAGCTGACGGCATATGTTCAATAGGCTATTATAAAAACAGTTTACATACTGTGATGCGGGAGCAAAAAAAATAGAAGATTTCCAAGCCACAGTAAAAAAATCAACCTCGTTTATCTAAAGTTCTTGGTCATTATGTTCATTTAATGGAACGTTGTGTGGATGTTGCGTTAGAGGAAAATGCAGTCATGTACAAAATATATTAAAGGCAGTCAGTAAATGCACACAGATGTTATACGCATATTTTAATACAATTAAATACTGCATTAAGGTTAGTATAAATCCAATCATATTATTTAAAAAAAAACACCATTGAAATCAGCCCCTAAAACAATGTATTATTAAAAACCTGGAATCGCACTTGCACAGACAAGCCTGATGAGAGAGAGCATGGTCGAATTCAAAACTGCCTTTTTGCGCCCTTGAAGGGCACTTCGGTAAGGGAACGCCGCTTAAACTCACTCCAGATAAAATGAAAATGACGTTGCTTTCATTGCTCTATTCTCCAAATGTATTTTAACGGTCACAGTCACGCAATGAGACACAATTGCGCAACTCTCTGCACAGCTCTGATCTTCTAAGGGAATAAAAAGGGCATAGGGATGAGTACTTCCAATTGGAATTCTCTCCATTTGTGACGGAAAATTTGTCGGAATGAATGCGCACGGGTTAACTACGAACACATTTAAGAAATGTCGGTTTTCACAAAAATAAGGCTATTAAGCTCTCGTCTAGTGATCCCGATGCTAAAGAATAATTAAACCTCTAAAATTATCCACATGTGCACGTTTTCTGATAGTTTTTATGAAGCACTGTGATGCTGCTGTAAACGTTCTACATTGATTTATAAAAATGAAAGAATTTACTTTAAAAAATAATTTAAATGACATATAATAAATATTAATGCAGTTCTACAGTTTTATTGTAGACTAAATAAAATACATTCATTTCATATTAATAATCCGATTTCTATCGCAGGCTAAAGCGCGTATGAACGTCCGAGAGAAAACAAAGAGCAGAAATTAATTGATTTAAAATGAAAGATATGTGATTGCTTAACATCCACTGGCACAGCTACCCGGCGCCGTTCTCACCAAGATGCGTACAAATGACACGCAGTGTGATTATCCTGCAATAGATACGCCAAATTCCGATTTTGCGTGCATATGATACGCCAGTCCTTCCCATTCACTTATATGGCGAATCGTTTCGTGACGTTTTATTTATTGTTTTCTCATTTGTTTTCTGTTTTTTAAACAATTTTCGCTTGGGTTTAGGGTTAGATTTCACATTTGTTTAAGCAGGTTATTTAATATACAGGTTTCTCTAAGTTTTTATCCATATTTAAGCCATGGTCGCTTGGAGTTGGGGTTAGAGTTGGGGTTTGGGTTAGGATGTCATTTTTATATAACAAAAAGTTGTTCTAACCCTGTCTGTTTACACTTGGCATTAACATGCGTTTTCATCGATCGGATCACAAGTGGACGAGAGAGACACATAACGTTTACACCTGGTATTTAAATCCGTCTCTTTTGTCCACTTTCGACCGCATCTGTCCTGAATACTGTGAGGGGACGGTCTGTGAGACGGTGGGCGAGTCTCTCTGCTGTCATTCAAACCCGAGCGGGAGTAATTATGAGTTTATATGGACGCAAACTATATTATTTCGGAGTCCACTGCTTGTTTAGCAAGTATACATGCTGCATAGTGTTTTGTACGTTTATATGTTGGAGCTTTCTCTGAATTTTCAGCGCAATTGATGAAATAGGATCGCGCAACTTTCACACGCTTTCAAAACGAAACTACGGAGATCAGCCGCTTTAGTTGTATCAATGAAAGGCTAAAAATAGCGCTGTTCACCGTATGTTTACGCCAGAAGTAAAAAAAAAGACGTAAAACTTGTGTTTAATTAAACGCATGTTAATGCCAAGTGTAAACAGCCGAGCTCCCCCGTGCTGGAATCATAGCCCCCCGTTCAAACATTCTTGCGCCAGGCTGGGGCCCTCCTTGGAGGGCGGGGCCCGTTTCAATTGAAACGGTTGAAACATAGCTAAGGCCGCCTCTGGTCGTGCATTGCGCTGCACTGCGCCGGGTTTATGATACTTTAAGTGGAGGTCAATTTGCTAACACTGCTTCACTTGAACTTCATTGTACAACTGGATGGTCAAAAATTCTTTCTTTGTTTTTATGCCACACACAAGTGTTTCAGTTTAAAGCAAATACTCCTGCACGCTTGCATCTACTATCATGTGACACCACATGATCACTCATTAAAGCAGCAAAAAGCGTCTTTTTTAGGTGTTCGATTTCATTTCCCTTGTAACTTTAATAAAACCAGATTTACATGTGCAGTGGGATTTAGCCTTAAACTCAGCAAAAGTATGCAGATTTATTCTGAACTGACATTTTAATAGCTTAAGCGTACTCCTTTCCGATTCTTGTGATGTGTATTGTGCATGCCAACCATCACTCCCCCACACACATACCAAAAAAATCTTCAAATCTATAAGTTTTACATCCATGACATATTTTCATTCTGGTACGTTAACTGTTCCCTGAAGGCAGTGGTCCACAATTTCTGCAAATTGAGACATTTTGAATGAAACATTTCTTCTGTCTGCAATGCAGTGATTTGAATGAAGCTTCAAGGATGTTGGGACAGGTTGCTATGACAATACGTCTTGCTACCTTCCAAATAAACTTTTGTCATATCTAAAAAATTATTTCGAGTCACAGGCATTAGGTCATTTTACAATGGCATAGTCATTCAATGTTAGTTTTCTGGGGTGATCGTAATAGAAAATAAATTGATGATATTCAGACAGCTCTTAGACTGTCTACAAACTTTCACAATAGGGATTTTATTAAAAGTTTTTGAATTATGCAACACTTCCTGTAGCAAACATATCTCATTTGGTGAAATTTGATATTTGTTCAGTCTTAATAACTTGAAAGCAAGAATGACAACGCAGGACACAGCATGCAAGTAGATTTAAGATGTTCAAACACTGAGACAATGTTTATAGTTTAAAATGTTTGAAATAGGGATATTTTTAACAAATCCACTGTTCCTTCAGAAGGCATTTATTACCCAATGGAGACCTTTCTGATGAATATATACTGTATGCTTTTTGGAGCTTCAAATCACGGCTGCCACGTAATGGCTTTACAAAGAAAGGAAGAGCCAAGATATTATTTTATACAGTATAACTGAAATTGTGTTCAACTGAACCAATGAAAAAAAAGAAGTATACATTTGGGATGACTTGACAATGAGTACATTTTGAGAGACATTTCATTTTGGGGTACACTTCATTTCTTTACGCAACAAAATATAAGGATTAGAAAACCACAACTAGTTTAACAACAACAAATTGAAGTAATTTTATGACAATTTTCCACCCTGTTTTTCATCTACTGGTTGAAAGCAGTCTGAGTTGTGCTTCCCCTTTAAAAGCATTCAGCTTGGCTTGGTGTCCCGCCCACTTCTATGATTGACAAACATGCTGCTTCACTACATATTTAGCTTTTTAGTCTTTATAAGCACATTGGCCCTCATTTATCATTCTTGCGTAGAAACGGGCGTATATGTTGGCGTAAGATTATGCTTACACTCCTCTCACCGCCAATATCTGCCCTTCATAAATGCCGCGGCCGAAAACGAGCGTCATTAGAATAACAAGCCCATATAAATTCAAGTCTCCGCCTCCCCCACGCCCTCATTTTACGCCATTGACACACGAAAGACGGCAAAGAAGAGAATTCGGGGAAGTGAAAAGAAACAAAATTGTTTTATTTGGCAGTTTAAAGAGTGGGATTAAAGACACATTAATAATTGGATGACAATTTGTAATATTCTTATTATTATTTTTATTATTAATTGATATTTAGAAGAATAATTATTTATTCTTATTATTATTTACTGTTGCCTACATCTAAATTCTATGTCTGCTTAATGGTTCAGTTAATTTTTTTTTATATAATATTTTAAAATGATGTAGTAACTTTTGTAGTGTGTTGTTCTGTATTTACATACAGTTGTTTGTTAGCTGTATCTTAGATCCAGTTTGATACGGAGCTCCGGATATAATTCAAATTAACAATTTGTTTCCAAGACATCCACATGTTTTAGCTAAGCTAATTCATAATTTGAAGTAATAATAATTGTAATAGTAATTACGAAATATTCTAAACATTATAATAATTAATTCCAAGGAACAAACTGTTGAATATTGGGAACAAATTCTAAATTTATGGCCATACTTTAGACTAAATAAGAAAAAGAAGTGTCCATAGCATAAAAAATTATTCGTGGCCATAATTTTGTCCGCATGTCATCATGATCGGATTTACGGCTCCATTCAACACAAGCATTTTACCTTACCTCATCTGTATTTATTTATCATCGAATGGTATGTAACTAGCTTACCTTTAATTGCATTACCATGTTTTCGTAGCACATCCTTGTGCTTTCTTGCAATGTGCCGCTTCAGATTCCAGGAAGAATATTTGCTAACTCTTTACAGTCTCTCCGCAGTCCCTTTCAATTTTTTCTTCCTGCTCAATCTTAACTTTGATTTTTACTTTACATTTATGTATAAGGCTTGAATTCCATAACTTATTGCTAGACGTTTTTACAGATTATCGAACTAGCAAATTATCAAAGGGCGTTCTGGGTTCAACGAGCGGTGCTGAGGGAGCGGAATTTTCGGAAAGGCGCTTTGATGGTAATATTACCGCACCGCTCAAAGCTCCGCTCCCACTAAGCTCCGTTCACATCAGGTAAAAGCGCACAGGCTCTCAACTGAAGGAATACATATGCATACAAATCAAATGCTTTGGTAAAGTCTCAAAAATTAAACATTGAACATTGTTGCATAAAAATAAACACTGAAGTTTATAATTACTATGTTTTTTACAGTGGGTCATAATATATCATATATTTTAGTTTGTCAGTACGTTTTGTGGTGTTAGGAAGTTTTTGCGCATTTCTGCACTAACTCAAAATGTGCGTACACCACCTCCTGAGCTGGCGTAGGATTTGAGCGTGCCGTACGCCAACATCCATATTGATAAATCTCAAAGTCACCGTGGTTTTGGGTGTACGCAAGGTGTACGCTGGAAATTTGGTGTACGCACTTTTGATAAATGAGGGCCATTGTGTGTTTATTTATGTCGCAGACACCCAAACAATCTCACAAACACGACCATAAAAGTTTCAAACACAGACATATCATCTCAGCCAGTGTGTACAAACACCACAACGTTTTTACTCTTTTAAACAAAGAATTGCACCCTCAATAATGCACTTACAGACACCAACTATGAGCACAGATTATCAATTTAATACTAGTGTGTTAAAGGGCGTTTTCACATTAGCACTTTTGGTGCTGTCTTCCAAACTCGGGTGCGCATTAGATTTTATTTATATTAGGGCTGTTAAAAGATTAATTGCGAATAATCGCTAACAAAATAAAAGTTTGTTTTTGCATAATATTTATGTATGCGCTGTGTGTAATTATTTTGTATATATAAATACAGACAAATGCATATATGTGTATTTAAGAAACTTTACATGTATATAAATATTTTTTTAGATTTTAATATATTTTATATTATACATAAAAATATATATATATACATAAACAAAAAAAATCTTAAATGTATACATGTACAGTATGTGCGTATTTATATATAGATGATAATTCGCGACAATACACACAAATATATTATGCAAAAACAAACTTTTATTTTGTATGTGATTAGTTGCGATTAATCTATTGACAGCCCTTATTTATATAGTGCTTTTCACAATTGTTCAATGTTCCAAAACAGCTTTACATGGAATAGAAACAAAGAAAACACAAAAAAGCAAAGAACAACAAAGCATGAACAAAGCTACGTTTTTAAATATAGTAATTCATTTTTATTTTCTTATTTGTATAATGTAATATGTAGAACTCCATTCAAACTATATTATGAACATGGTCTAGGATGGATTACATGAAGGTATCCAAATTTGTTACTACATGCAGTAGAATAATGCAATAAGTAATACTTCAATTCCAAACTATAAAAAGCTTTGTAACTGGACCACAAAAATGAAAGCAATATTATTGTGATGTACAAAAGAAAGTCTTGAGAAAATCTAATGTCGTTATTATTAAATGGATGCTGTATTATGAGGAGAATACACTGTAAGCCCGGATAAGTTGAATATACTTTAAAAAATGAAGCAAACTTGTTGCCCTAAAAACTTTAAGTAATGATTTCTTAAACATATAAACTGTTCTAACAACAATTTTAAGTTGAATAGACTTCTTCCAATATTCCTGCACTCTTAACCCAGATTAGTTGACAAAATTTGTGAGGAAACCCTTGCATATAACTTTAGTTTTTATCACTTTATATTACTTTTGATGTTATAAATGGTATTATAACACAGAATTGATGACTGATCTTAAGTCAGTCATTGAATAAACGTGATTCTTCACAGAAAAACACAAAAATTTGTTTTTTGACATGCATTGTCAGTACTGTGGAGAGAAACAGTGTTCGAATTGAAGGGGGTCTGGGGGGGTCCCGGACCTCCTATAAGCCTTAAGGGACCCCCCATAAAGCACAAAAATATAAATTAGGGGGGTCCCCTGGTTTTTATTAAAATTAAAATACTACATAAATTTAAAATCCTCATTTTGCGTGTCACAAAGCGATACTGTCCATTATTTGTCCCAATTTCGCAATAAAATAATTCAAATGACTTCTGTCCGAAATAAAGAAACTCGCAAGTGCGCCTCATGCTGTTTTCTGGAGGAATTGACAGACGAGTGTCTCTATCTGCATGTGGAGTATTTTTTACCTCAGTTGCGGTGAGAATCTTTAGTAATCTTTAGGTTAAAGGGTTTTTTAAAAAATCTTCTCAAACAATTATTTTATAACAGTGGCAAAGCTATCCACTCAGACTGACGGCTGGTCAACACAGTCACACAAAATATTTTATTAGGAAAGCAGAAGAAATCACGCTTAAATGATAATAAATGATAGTCTCTTTAATACTTAGCCTATCACTCAACTACGCATCTTTCAGAAATAAATAATTATTTGTAGAAAGTATCTTTTGCATGTGTTTTTTTAAACCTTGGAAAAATGTAACATGCAGGGCCGAAGTGGGACTCATTTTCAGCCCTGGGGTTTCATGTCTTAGACCGGCCCACTTTAGTTCACCACTGACTATATTAAAATAATATAATTAAATCCTCAGTGCACTATTCTTTGCAGCCTTGCAATTAATATATTTTCCAAAAATATTGTTTCCAATTCAATGCAAATAGTCTAAAAACAACAAAATGTTTTTGCCATAATCATGCAGCCCTACCATAAGGTATTTTAATATTATTCAATTAAACTTATTCAAAAACTGCTGAAAAGGATCAAATGTTTTCCCCTATACTTTTTCCCCTAGCGTTTTGCATGAAATAGATGAAGAATAACTATTAATAGATTAATCATTGTTACATATATAACTTACCGGTAGATATAAAAAATACGACATTTACCTTTTATCAAGTTATCAACTGCTGAAAAGGAACAAATGTTTTCCCCTATATTTTTTCCCCTAGCGTTTGCATGAAATAGATGAAGAATAACTATTAATAGATTAATCATTGTTACATATATAACTTACCGGTAGATTTTTACCTTTTTTTTACATTTACCTTTTATCAAGGTATCAAGTTGCGCTCAAGTTTATTTTAAATCTAAACGTGCAGCAAGTGCACTCAAATAGACGCGTCTAAAACAAAACTTGTGTTCACAGGCGACCGCTTTGAAAAGCAGAAGGCGGCGGCGCGTCATGCGTTGTCCATGCGTTTTAAATGAATATGGACCCTAATTATGATTATGAACGCAAGAATTACTTCGTGGTCGGAAGCTGGGGCACAATCAACTTGGTCATAAAGCGGTGGGGACGTATACCACCCGCAAATTACGCGAATGGGGGTGCTGTGAGTGCTGGGGACAGCAACCTTCAACCTGGTGGCATGATAACTATCTTTAAAATTATGTATCTTTAAAAAGATTAATTATATGTAATTTATACAGTGAAGAAGACAGTGTTATTATTCATTTGATTCTATTTATGTACCTAAATACTACTGTTAGATCTTGCTTTATTTGTAACTTTGTTCTTTTCTATTTTTATATGCTCATAAGTTTTGCTGATCCGAAAATGATTCAATCTATGACTCAAAAAACGCAATGTAATCATTCATTTTACCACTACTATATAGTAAAATTATGTAATTTAAGAATGAGTCCACCCTATTTCACCCCTATTCTGTTTTAAAGTTCTGCCCTTGCCAGTGTTTCACACTAATTTGAGGGGTAAACTTTTTTTAGAGTTTGAGTTAAGGGTAATTTGGGGTTTCTTTGATTAAAAGCAGGATCAGATGATTGTTGATCAAGGACGATCACATCTTACGTTGTGAAATCACAGCGACCCTATAATGAGGGGGGTGGGGCTTGGCCGGGGGGTGGGGCTTAGCTAGGGGACCCCCCATAAGCTTTCACATAATTCGAACACTGGAGAGAAATACAATAAAGTGTTCTGAACAGGATTCATGTACGGAAACACTGATCACCTGAACGGTGACTTTACAAAATTATATTTATAATAAAACATCAATAATATAAGAGCTTAAACCTATATGACATTTTATTAAAAAATATTTAAGTAGTGAAAGTTCTTATCAGTTTTTATTCTGTGAAAAAGCAGAAAATAATCAAAGTATTCAGGCGCAAAGGATTATGGGTATTCCTCACAACATGAACTAATAATTTTAAGTTTATTCTACTTGAATTTTTTAGTTTAATGGATTTTGTAAGCTTAAAAGGTAAATCAACTAAACTTTTTTAAGCTTTGGCTTCAAAACAGAAAATATTAAGTTATGTTTATTTGATTGTATAAATAAAGACAATATCAGGGTTAACAGTGTAAAAGAGGCAGATTTGAACAAGAGACTTCACGTCAAAAGCCGTTCCATAAGCCATAAGCTCTACTGCTTACTCTACTTTTAGTAATTTACAATGTTGGCGTTTTTTTTTAAATTTCAACCAGTGTTAACAATCTAGTTTTTGCCAACAAGGGACGCTATTTGCACATGTGTAAATAGACACTCAGCTAAAATGTTTCTCTGATCGTGCCAGAAAATATCATTTTGCATTTGCATTCTCGTTTTAGTTTTTTATAATTATTGTAAAAAAAATTGTTCGTTGAATTCATACGAATTAGCCAACTCGTAAAATATGTACTAATTCTCATGAGATCAGACTGTCCTATCCTACAGTACATACAAAGACATCTTTTTAAAGTACACAGGCGCAAAAAGAAAATTAACATCACCGGTGACAGACAGCGGTGCTCGTATACTGTGCTTCTCCTCTGTCATGGGTGCTTTAGTCAGGAACTGTAGGGCAGTGAATGAACAGACACCTCAGCGCTTTAAATGTGTCGACACATCTTGTTCATTATGTCATAATATCTAAGCTTCGCAATGTATCCTGCCACATTGCTTTGTTTATCAGTACAATGTTACCAATGTAGTAATTTATAATACAAATATTACATTTACTTTGCCTGTATAAACTGTTTTTATATGACAACAGCAACATTGTTGATGTTTAATTACATCATGGCGGATAAAATAAATAGCAGATAAAAGTTTAAATACAGGTTAAATCTAAGATTTAATTGGTGCAAAAAAATCACGAATTAAACTGTGATCAACAAATCGTAGATTATCTCTAAACTCTGCTTAATTTAATCCTTGTTGGTGCAACCCACCCTCTGAATTTCATTCATTAATTTATTCTTAATACAGTTCAGCACAACCCTGGTTGTTATGGTGACAGTCAGAGAAAAAGTGACAATGTTGAAGAGTCTGTGTGTTATTTTTCTAATTTTCTACCTAATTCTCTGTCAGCGTTTCTCTCTCTTTCTTCTCCGTCCAGCCTCCATCAGATAATACCATTCAAACCCACTCGACACCCAAACTCATCTCAGATTGAACAGATCTAACAAAGGCATGCATGAAAGGACAGGCGCTCTTCTATTTCCCCTCTCGGCCTTCACACGCTCTCAAAGCCATCAGTATTTGTTAACACTCGCCTTTCTCTCCAAAAATCAATGCCATGGTTTTTCCATCTGCAAAGTGTTTGATTGACAGGTTTCCCTATGTAACATACTGTATAACCATTGCCCGAGCCTGCGGACTTTCAGCCATATCCTATGATTATTTTAGGACAAAAAATTTGAAATATATTTGAAAATGTTATGAACATGATTAAACATGATGTTACAAAATATTTAACAACCAAACATGCAAGTGATGTTCCTTTAATGTGGAATTTAAATGATGTTTATTACAATCATGTAGTCTTGTTTTCACTTTAGTTTATGCAATTTTAGCTACAATTAGGTGCCGCCCCAGTGCCAACTTTTGTATCTCCTTGTATCATTTTTTTCTGAGAGTGTCACTTACTGAGCAACAGAAGGTGTGTTGAGTATCAGCTGTCTCTGCTGAGTATTCATCTATTAGTCAGACATCCGGCTCCAGCTTTCATTGCTTAATCATCCAATAACCGCCTGATGATACAAAGGGAAATAATAAGGTGACGGGAATGTTGTTCATCTTTAGGCCTTTTTACACTGCACTTAACCCTGGGTTTTCTTTGTTCTAAACCCCGCTTTTAACCCTAGGTTGAGGATCGTTTCACACTTGTAATTTAGATACGGGGTTATACCTGAAATTAACCCATGGTTATGAAACTCTGCTCTGAAGCCAAACGCATGCAGTGTGATAGGAACAGGGTTAGAAAGTTATGACCCCAATGAAACCCAGCGGAAGCAGCTAATCAAGGTGTTCAGGGTTGCTTGATAATTACAGACAGGTGTAGGAGAAGGGTAAGCTCTTAACGATTGGTTAAGTATACAGTTGAACAGAAAAACCTGAGGTTAACTATTTCCAGTGTTCAAAGACCTTTTGTTTCAGATCTATTGTAATTGGTTACTAAACCTTGAGCTGTGTGTGTCCTAGTGCAGTGTTTCCTAATCCTGGTCCTCGAGGACCCCCTACCAAATGTTTTAGATGTCTTCTTATTTAACACACCTGATTTAACGCATTAGCTTGTTAGGGAGACATGTTTACCATTTTGGAAGGAGGCTGATAAGTTGAATCAAGGGTTTTAAATGAGGAGACATCTAAAACTTTCTGGGAGGAGGTCCTCGAGGACCAGGATTGGGAAGCACCGTCCTAGTGTGACGTGACAGATGTTGAAATAATGTGACAGAGATTTGTTTCTTTTTAAAAAAAATTTTTTTAAGAAAGGTCTGATTTAAAAAATGTATGTTTTTGCCAGGCGCTGTTTTCAAAGTGTTTCGGAGATCTGCATTTCCAGCATTTGCTTTAATGGGATTAAAACCAGATGACCTTGGCCTTGCTACTCTCATTCATCACCCGATCTGCAAAAGTCCATTTAAATGAAATACATTGTTTGTATTTTTTAAGAAATTCCAATTTTGAAATGTTTTATCCTTTGTAAGACTTCTTTTAAACAAAATCTTTTGTGCAATTTTTTATACAAATAAATTAAATTCAGTTTCTACAAACCCAACTTGAAAACATCCATATGCAGATTTAAAAGTTTGAGATTGTAAATCCCAAGATTGTAAATCCCCATTTATATGTTTAAATGTCAGGAGTTCCTGTCGGAATGAAAGTAACACTTTTGTCGCATTGCTAATACTGTTGCACAATGTTAAAATGTATATTTTTCTATATTTTTCAAATGTTATTTTATTTCATTTTATAGTGTTCAAATTGTTGAATTTTTTTTTATTTTCAACATTTCAAATTTTTACTGTCGGGTTGCTTTTGAAACATTTGATTAAACTGAAATTTCAAATGAAAATGTAATTTCATAATTTTTACAACAATAAATTACAAAATATCTTTGTAGTTACTTATACTATGACCTTGTTAATATGTATATTTACTAAAAACAAGTGTAACACAGAAATCTATCTTGTTCTGTTGTGAAACTTTTGATCCACCTATGTGTTACTTTTGTCCCTATCAAAAATTTCTACTTATCAAAAAATAAGCATTCACTACTGGTGTTCAAAGTGAAATTATACTGAAGTCATTTTACATTTGTTCAAAATTACACCTGGTATTGATACCACACTTGTGAGTTACTGACCTCAGCAACAATATATCTCTGTCTAAAACTTTGAACATTTTGAAAACTTTGAAAATTAAACTTTTCTGAGAAATGTTACTTTCCCTGCTCTCCCCTATACTGTATACTCATGGGTAACAAGGTAACAAGAGACTAGTCTAGACTGAAGCTTCACAGCAAAATGCCCGAAGTTAAATTAGCACCGGCTCTGTGTTTATATGGGTACCACCAGCAGGGTGTTAAAAGTAACACGGAAGCAGTGTTAGAGTTAATTAGATACTTTAGCAATCATTTGAGTGATTATTTGATTATTGAAGACACCTGGTGATAATGAGCCGAACTACAACTACAACTTCCAGCCACTGCCTTAGATAAAATCAACTGAAAAGACATCTCTCTTATTACAAAACAGACTGACTTTTGTCTATTTGAAATTGTTTGGTCACCATTATGGTGATCAGTGGTTCCTTTAGTGGGCCAGTTTGACTCTTGTTTCTGCCTTTGAGGTCTTTGCAACAGTGTTTATTGAACACATTATTTGTTGCAAATGTTGTTAAAACAAATATATAGTTTTTATTACAGAGATTATAGATTTAAGTAAATTGTTAACACAGTCAAAAAATTCAGTAGATAATTACATGTTGATCAAATACATATTATTCTCTATAGGATTTCAGTAACAAAGCTTTCCTCAGATCAAGCTTTTCAAATTTTATTGTTAAATACTTGCTGAAAATACTTTTTTGCCTCACGTGCAGATATCATGAATCACCCCATTAATCTGAACCATGGTGACAAACATAATGTTGCAAAGCATGCTGGGATCCACCATAGTATAAAACTCATGACTCCCATCATGCATTGCAACATAAATTATATCACTATTGTTGCGATTAATGGTGTGATTCATGATATCTGCACATGAGGCAGAAAATAAAATTTCCAGCAAGTATTTAACAATAAAATTTGAAAAGCTTGATCTGAGGAAAGCTCTGTAAGTTAAAACCAATAGAGAATAATATGTATTTGATCAACATTTTATTTTCTATGAGTACTGAATGTTTTGACTGTGTAAACAATTTACTTAAATCTATGATCTCTGTTACAAAAACTTTATAAACTTTGTTTTAACAACCTTTGCAACAAACAATGTGTTCAATAAACACTGTTGCAAAGATCTCAACAGGAAAAACAAGAGTCAACCCACCCAACTAAAAGAACCACTGATCACCATAGTGAGCAAACAATTTCAAAGTAGACAAAAGTCAGTCTGTTTTGTAATAAGAGAGATGTCTTTTCAGTTGATTTTATCTAAGGCAGTGACTGGAAGTTGTAGTTCGGCTCATTATCACCAGGTGTCTTCAATAATCAAATAATCACTCAAATGATTGCTAAAGTATCTTATTAACTTTAACACTGCTTCCGTGTTACTTTTAACAACCTGCTGGTTGTACCCATATAAACACAGAGGGGATTTTGCTGTGTTTGTTATACTTGCACTTTGCTTTTCTCTGAACCGCAATCCTCATTTACATTACAGAAATGGTAGCTTTAGCGTAGCGTAGCGTAAGTTCTACCAGGAAACTCGAATGTTACGTCATTCATGTCACAAGGCGCAATCAATCACCCCTGATACTGAGAGTATATAAGCCTCGTACTCACCTGTCTTTGCGTTCGCAGATACTGATGCCAGCATTAACAAGCTCGATGTTCAGTGCATATGTACACTAAAGTGTTAGTTACCTGTTGTAACACGCCGATTCAAATGTTGAGTGATTTTATCGTGCATTCGAACTGTTTTCCTGGGATTTCTCATCTCGTTACGTTTCACCTGCACCATCGCGAGGAGCTCTCAAAGAAGGTTAAAGACTTAAAAAGGAAGTCTGCAAGCTTCCTTAAAAGTGTGTAACCCTGCAGTACACAGGGAAGGATACCACAGGCCGTTTCTTTTTATGAACAGTGCAAGAACATTTGGATGATCTGTAAAGTGTATCCATAATATTGACTGCCGCACACTCTGAACGCCCGCAGCAGATGTCACTAATCATCATTGATTGGCGAAGCGCTGCACCTGCACGGGTTTGGAAGAATGCCGAAGATTGATATCTTCCTCATCACAGGATCTTTGTTTTTTATCCACAATACCAAATGCTCCGCTTATTATTGGTTTTAAACCGTACGCGAATGTTTTGTGAAGCAAAGACATGAAATCGACTTGGATTAGTGATAGGTCGTTCGCGAACGCCGGCTCTAAGAGCCGATTCTTTGTAGCGAACGAGCAGAGCCGAATCTTCAGACGCATGCAGGGGAGCCGGCTCCTCTACGGGAGCCGAGCCAGAAGAACCGAATCTATGAAAAGAGCCGGACTGCCATCACTAAAATGTAGAGCCGGAGCTTGAGCCGAAAGAGCCGAATCAATGGAAAGAGCCGGACTGCCCATCACTAATTTGGATGAACGGCTATTGCTCGCGGAAATTTCGCACATTAAATACGGCGTGTATGCAATGCATGACATGCTGCAAACAGGCGAATGACGCGGTCTAATGTTTGCGTGTTTAATTGGAATAAGGAGTGCGCAAAGTATACGAGCTTCATCTGAACTGTCCCTTTCAGTGTTTCCCATAAACATCAATAATATAAGGTACCAATTATTCATGTAACAGGTTCTTGCAACGTCCTATACCTGCTACGGTACTACAACGCAAGTTGCTTAATGCCTGACAGTTATTCATGCAAACTGTTCATATCAAATGCAAATATTTACGTTAGATCTTCACTCACCTGACCCTAATTACAGACTTTAAGGATACGGGGATACGCTAATTTACGAACTTTAAATCTCATGGTAGGACACACCATTAATATATCATTGGAGAATAAATCCTGGTCATACAGCGTAAAGTTTTCAAGCACACATTTTGTTGCTGAGCAAATCGTAAGTGTGTGTGGTCGAATGGCAACAGTAATGCATAGTGTCAATTTTATTGAGCACGGGGTTCAGCATAAATGTTTCCATCTAAAGCTTTGTGCTTTAAGATCTTCAGTTAGTTATGCACATGTATAAAGTACGAATGCATCAACTTTTAATTGTACTTTTCAAATGAGACTTTATTCCAGATCTCAGTCAACTTCTTATCCGAGCTCGGTCGCATTGAACATCTCATCTATTTATCTGGATTATTTTCTCCTAAGGTAAGCTCTCTTATTCATTATACTCCCAACAAACATGAGACGTCCAAAGGACGTTCCGATTATGTCCATATCGGGTCGGTCGGTCCAGAACCTAATCTGCACCTAATCTGCACGTCTAAACGACGTGCAGATCCAGTACAGTATTTGGACGTCTGACTACGACGTCTTTTGGACGTTGATATGCAGTTCAATATTTGAGGGTCCGTTCTTGGACGTCATTTAGACGTTCAAAACAGGTTCAGAAAAAAAATATAAAAACTTATGCAATAAAAACGACAAATGAGTTCTGATTCAAAACAATGTAACATGACGTTTTTTTTTTTGTGAAAATTCTTTAAGGTGATAAAATATGTTATATTTTTAAGAATGAATGTTCACAACGCGTGCCAAAATCTACTGCATTTCTTTTGTGTAATTTGCAAATTAAACCAAATTCAAGTGTGATTTACAAAAATAATCAACATTGCAATTTTAAGTTTAACCACAAGGGTGTGTAAAAGCTTAGGTGGCGAGGTGGCGCGTGATCTTTTTTTGCACGTGATCAACAGACGTATAATTAAGCGAGCCCCAGCCGTAAACGTACTCAACGGATTCAACCTGCTGTGAACAGGAGAACAGGTAAGTTATGTTTATCCATTCCAAACAGTGTGTGTTTATTTTGTTTTGTGTACTTATTTTATTGCCAAAAATATTTTTGTTAGAAAACGTCGAGTTTTTCGAGAATTGTTTTCGATAAACGGATGACAGAATTTGACACCGCGGACATTCCGTAGGCTATTTTCAGACTTTGTTAGTTGTTATTAACGAACTGATGCCTTGGTAAGGTGTTATTAACTGACTGTTAATATGTTCGCGTATTAAATATTTTTCAGTGAGTTATTTTAGACCGTCTTGGGGAACTCTTATTATCTCTTTCAGTCCGAGGGGGACTCGTTCCTAATAACAGCCATGTGAAACTAAATACACGGTCGTACAATTGACTTTTTCTTCCCACACAAAAAATGACATCCGTCCTTTTATAATATTAACCATTTGAATGCATTTTTAATGATTTTGTCTAAGTGACATGCTTGAAAGTGGGCTTCTATGGTAAAAGTTCACCTGTCAATCAAAGAGCTCCGTTCAATACAAGCGCACAGGCACTGTAGTAGACAGCCAGACAAAGAAGTGATTAAGTAAGGAAACTAACATGATGATAACTTGATAATGACCCCCTTTGCCTTGCAATCTATTCATAAAATTAAGAGCCTTTATTAACCTTTGGAATTTAAACAAAATAGAATAATTGTCTTTTCTGTCATGTTCTTAACATACTGTTTAGTCAATAAAGATGAATGAATACTGAATGCATATTAATTTACAAAGGCATTTGCAATATATTTGACTTCTTTTTCTCCTTTCTGTTTTTGTAAACAGGACCTACATACACCCCAAAGGCTCTTTTCAGAGCCATTTGACCAAGCATCTTTGTACAGTAAGTATTTGTTTTGATTAACCTCAAAGAAAACAAAATACATTTTAATATATGCTGACGTTTGTAATATCTTGCTCTTTTTCAATTATGTTTCAATAGTGCCGGTTTTCCTTCAGTAGTGCCAGTTTTCCTAAGGTAATTTAAGATCTTTTTAATTAACCATTTTGTTCAATTTCATGTAAAGGTCCCGTTTTCCGGATCCAATATTCCAAACTTTAGTTAGCATTTAATGTTGCTGTTAGAGCATAAATAATACCTGCAAAATGATAAAGGTATATTTTCTCTAATACAATTCACCTTTCAAAGCCTTCAGTGACCTGCCGGTTTGTACTACAGTCCTCTACTTCCTGGTTGAATGATGTCAATATTAGAGGTGTTTTTTCCTAACCTCTACCCACAGGAATATATCAGTCACCAGCTAAGCTCAAATGCAGTGTTGCCAGATAGAATTGATGGTTTCTACCCCAAAAGCTGTCCAAAACCTTCCCAAAGGCACAAAAAATGCCCAAAACATTTAATCAACATTTTGATTCAATTTGATCAGCATTTAGTTCTTTAACTACCACAGTTATTGCACTATAGCCTACTATAGCTAGCAATTAAACCCCAGCAGCTACAGAATCACAATAGTAAAATGACAACATAACTCGTTTACATATACAGCTATGCCCCTCACCACATGCAAAATGCACATTTACAGTGTATATTTAGATAGTTTTGGGATAATACAAATATTTAATTCGTTTTTAATAAATTCAACAATGTCTGATTTTATCTATTTATATTATTAATAATAATATACCTGTATTATACTCCTTATAAACAGGTGTGTGAGTAAGAGCTAGAGATCGTATAGGCTAACTTTTAACGTTAAATGCACAACAATAATTGGCTGTATGTTAACATGCAAGGATGCTGAAAAGCACTATGAACATCTAAACCTTTCAGAACTATGTAGCCTACGAATCATTTTGATTGGTTGATTCTTTGTTATTTATGGGGCGGTTTCCCGAACAGGGATTAGACAGAGCTGTCCAAACTGAAAACAACTTGCAGTGACATCTTAAAACACATCAGTGCTCTTTGTTTTGGTTCAAAATGCACACAAGTAGGGGTGGTTTCCCGAACGGGTATTATTTTATGCCGGGATTAGGCCTTAGTATAATTAGGCATTATAACTAGTTTTCAACAAACATGCCTTACTAAAAACATTACTGGTGTCCATTTTGAGGCTAAACAAAGGACACTAATGTATTTTAAGATATATCAGTGCAAGTTGTTTTCAGTTTGGACAGCTCTTATATTTATTTTAGTCTAGGAGGACTAATCTAATCCCTGTCCGGGAAACCACGGCGTAATGTTTTTAGTAAGGAATGTTTGTTGAAACTAGTTATATTTCCTAATTAAACTAAGGCCTAGTCTTAGCTTAAGCTAATCCCTGTCTGGGAAACCACCCCATAATGTCCCATGTTTAAGACTGCATATCTATACACACGCATGTAATAACTTTTAATTTGCTTGTCTTGATTATTGGCATCCTAAGATATTATATAACTGCCTGTGACATTCTTGGAGTTTGACTTTAATAATAACATAATTCTCAACACTTGGTAATGACTGTACTGTAATATTGTGTGTCAACAATTGCAAATAACATATTAATGTTCTTTCTTTAATATATTAGATTTTACCTCGTCCTCCACTGCCTCCAGTAATTCCTGGTTTTAAGGTTAGTCATTTTTTTTTTGTTTTCAGTGCCATTCGTCTCAACCCTGACTTCCTAAATAGTCTAAATTTGAATACAAAAATCTGGGCTTGATTTGGTTTTTCTGAAGGTGTTTAAAAGATTTACTGTTTTTGATCCTCTGGGTCTAAATGACCCTCCAATGTGAATAAGACAAGTTACAATTTTTTAATAGTTTAATTTGTAGAAAAAAGAAATGCATCCAATATTAATGTGAAAATAATATACATGTACAAATCCCCGGTTCTAGAGAACAAACATACATACTTTCTTAAGCACACACAAACACACAAGTAGAGTTTTTTTTACAGATGTTATATATACATCAGGGTTCCCCAAATCTTACCCTGGAGGGCCGGAGGACTGCAGAGTTTAGCTCCAACGCTGATCAAACACGCCTGAGCAAGCTAATCAAGGTCTTCATGATCACTAGAAAATCACAGGTGGGTAAGTTTGATTAGGGTTGGACGTAAACTCTGTAGTGTTCCTTAACTCCAGGATAAGATTTGGGGAACCCTGATATACATAGTCATCATTCAGTTATTATTGAAGAGCCACACAGATCCAAAATCGAAACTGACCTGTATTGCAGTGTGTCATGTAGCTGCCCATCAATGTAAACAATGTGCAAAGTAGTTGAACCAAAAACTTTAATACAAGTTATTGGCTTCTAAAGTAGGTCGACTCTTACTCACTGAAACGAGTCGTTATATGGACTGATTCTCCTGCCTGACATTTTCCACGTCACAGGAACACTTCCACGTCACACGGGATACTAATCTCCGCCTACAGCCTTGCCTGCGGGAGAAACGAAAACTATGACCTGCCCAAAGCTAGTTAGTGTAAACATCATGCTGTGTTTTCAGTTTGTGCTGTTTTCACTACCAAAGGAGACATTTTCAAGGAGGGTATACTAAATGTTTGGGTGTGAAGAATCTGTGGTTAAAATTAGGGGTCGATCGATTATCAATCTGGCCGATTATAGACGTCGATATTAAGCATTTTGCCGACTATCAACATCGGACATTTTAAAAGCCTATTTGCCGATAATGTAATTTGATTTTAAATGCACTATTTCGGCTCTGACGCAGCCATGGATTTAGTGAGAGCCGTCGGAACACGGAACAGGGCACTCTATTCAGTTGCCTACAGCAATGCCTGCCCCTTGCCCATCTGATTTGTTGGGAGTCATGAGTCCGGCCAATCAGCGCAGGAGGCTGAAGACACCGCAGAAAGCGCTTGCTAACTCGAGCTGCTTTGCAATGATTTCGCTCTGTGAGTTGACACTGCAATACAAGAGTTTAGCACGCGTTTCAGGCAGTTGACCGAGCTGGCATTTGCACGTCAATGTAAGTCATGTCATTTTAAAAATACAAGCCACTTTAAAGCATAAAGAACTTGACCACTTTGGTCTTCACTCAGTGTGCTCTTATGCACGCGCACACAGCCGCCTGCTTGCAACAAGTAACAGATCAAGTTATTTTTTGCGACTTATTTATTACACAGAAATGTTCATATACACACGGGTATGCTTAAATGCCTGTTTTGAGGACATACAGTTGCAATCAGAAATATTCAACCCCCTCACCTCAAAAAACATTATAGTGATGTTGATAAAAAAATAATAAAAATCTCTTGGAATGTTAAATATTTTGGAAATCTTCTTATACCCAAGGCCCTTCAGATGTGATGAAATAATCTCCTCTCTTAGCTTTTGTGGAAGCTCCTTTGTCTTTCCCATGATTGCAACTCACCTTGAAGACCTTGATGGTTGGAGTTTATATATGCATCACAGCTGAAGCAAAATGGATCGTTATAGAGTTCCTAAAGGCTTAATGAGGTTTCAGCTGCACTTCAGGCCATAAAAACTGTCAGAAAGCTTTAAAAATAACAATATTATATAGGGGTTGAATAATTGTGACATGGCTATCTTAACAAAATATACTATTACACACAAATACTACATCAAACATTTTCTGTTTTGATTTTATGCCTCACTTAACTCATAAAAACTCATCCAAAGCAGAATCCCGCACTTTGAAAAGATTTTTATTTATAAATCCTTAAAACTCTTTGGGGGTTGAATATTTCTGATTGCAACTGTATATACTTAAGGAATAGGCTGTTGAACCAACTAATTGTGCCTATGATATGGTATTAATGTTATAGTTTTATGAAAACATTTGTAGTCTTTTTAAAAACATACAGAATGAAGCTATGAAGGCAATTAAATTAATTACACCTATTACATAATACAAATTGTTTAGTTAATCATTATATCCATATGATTAGGGATGCTCCGATCAGGATTTTTGCAACCAATACAAATTACCGATCTTTTATCTTCGCGATCGGCCGATACCAATTCCAATTTTTTTAGCTGATATGCAAGCTATTTGATGACTGTAACTGTTACATTTTTTTCTAGATAACGTAATACCACAGATGTTGCCTTTGTTATATTACTTACAGTAATTGGGTATATTATTGTTTTAATAGAGAATCAAATAAATTAGCACTCTTCTCCAAAGAGTTATTTAATATCTCTTTAAAAACGTTTGTCTCCTAAGAGTACTGAAAATAAAACACTTCACAGTCTTTACTGTATGTATTAAATATACACACATTCGTATGAAGTATAACAGTTCCTTAGTCAAGAGCAGAGAGTGATTGTATTGAGAGATTAATTATGATACTGTAGCTTTAAGACGTGAGAGAGATCGCTCTGTTCACTTGCACTGATGACAGGCTGCTGTGTGTGCGTGCGGCGGCTGAACGCAGACAAGAGCAGCTGTGAGGAAAATGAACGTTTAAACGCTCAAATGTTGTTATTATTACTATGATTGTTATAATTAACATTTCTTAGAGTCAGAAGAATTAAAAATGTTTCAAAGCATTGAGAGTTTTTGTCAGACCCTGAGTCTTAATTTTGACATTAATTTTCATTTTTACACCAGCCATATCAGTTCAGAATATCAGTTGTCGGTCTACTTGATCAGTAATAATCGGTATCGGCATTGGCTCTGAAAAACACATATCGGTTGACCTCTAGTTAAAATTAATTTTTCACAGAGGGATTTATTAACTCAGACGTTTGGCAATGAAAGATTGTTCAGTACCCACTTTATTTGAAACAACATGCGTCTCCTAACCACAACCTGTAAGTATGAGTATAGCTACATACTTGCTTAAATGAGTGTAAAATGTCTATCATCGTTTTTATTGCTTCGTTGTTTAAACTCGGAGAGTCACGTTAGCAAGCAGTTAACGCATGCTCACTTATTGTTTTGCTATGACCCGGTTAGTTTACATAAATGCTTAAATGAGTGTAAAATTGTTAGTTTCTATCGTCGTTTTTACTGCTTGGATTAATGATGAATGATGGAGTTGTTTAAACTCTTAATATACTGTCAGAGAGTCACGTTAGCAAGCAGTTAACGCATGCTCACTTATTGTTTTCCTATGACACGGTTAGTTTACATAAATGCTTAAATGAGTGTAAAATTGTTAGTTTCTATCGTCGTTTTTACTGCTTGGATTAATGATGAATGATGTAGTTGTTTAAACTCTATGGGGCAGTTTTCCGGACAGGGATTAGACTAGTCCTAGACTTAAACACTTTTAAGAGCTCTCCAAACTGAAAACATCTTGCACTGACGTATCTTAAAATACATCAGTGCCCTTTGTTTTACCTCAAAATGCACACAGGTAATGTTTTTATTAAGGCATGTTTGTTAAAACTAGTTATATTTCCAAATTAAACTAAGGCCTAGTCCTGGATTAAGCCAACCCTGGTCCGGGAAACTGCCCATATATACTGTCAGAGAGTCACGTTAGCAAGCGGCTAGCGCATGCTCACTTAGGTTTTGATATGACCCGGTTAGCTAACATAAATGCTTAAATGGGTGTAAAATGTTAGTTTTTGTTGTCGTTTTTATTGCTTGGATTAATGATGAATGATGTGTATTAATGTCGATTAGGGATGCAGCGATTAACCGGTTTCACTATTAACCGCACTTTAAAATGTCAGGGTTAAGTAACCGTAAAGTTTTCACTACACTGCGTGTTTTTGTTTCAGGCACGCACAGACAAACCAGATCCACGAACCACCAAGAGGCACATGCATCATGATGCACTGTATGACAAAGCTCCGCGTTCAAAAGAATATGTGGCCGCGTGACGTGTCTCTTGGTTGTTCGTGCATCTGGTTTGTGTGTGTGTGTGTGTGTGCGTGCGTGCGTGCGTGCGTGTGTGTGCGCGCACCTACATGAGTACGTGAAAGAGCCACACTCCATGTCTGTACAGCATTAAAAACCTCCTGCTCGTGGATCAAACCTGGGCGGGGCTCCTGGTGGTCTGACTGCATTTCCTTAGGTTGAATTCTTTTAACACGTTTATGATTAATTAATGAATAGCTTGAGTTAACATGTTAATCTTGCCACCCCTAATATTTATATTTTATTTTTGTGTAATATAAAGCTACACCTGTCAAAATGACTCGCAGTACCTGGTCCAGGATGACCCTGTGTTATTATTCGTTTTGAGAACGACTTAATGAATTCGTTTTACTTCAAACAAACCAAAATAATATACATTTTTCAGTCCAAATGTAAAATTACATTTATTCAAAAGATCATTAAAATGAATAGCCTATAGGTTTCAAAAGACACCTATAATGTTTAAGTCAAAGCCAGCTAAGTTATTATTATTATCATTTGTCCAAGAATTGTAGAAAAATACACAAACTGAAAATACAGAAGAATTTAGCAATTGTTAAAAAATGTATTCATGTGATTTTATACATTAATGTTGTAAAAGAAATGAATTCTTAATAACCGTAAAACCGTGATTATTTATCAGACTATAACCGCACCATCAAAATCTATAATCGCTGCATCCCTAATGTCGATAATGTCTTCTCAGTAAATCATGTTAGCACTAGGTCAATACATGTTGCACTATTGTTGGTCTGTGCCACTGATCTGTGGTCTGCGCGGAGACTCTGTCAGTTGTCCAATCAAAGCAGTGTAGGCTACTGAAAGGAGGGGTGTAAGCAGACTAAGTCGTTGAATGGCTTCACACGAATAGTTGGGGGATCTCTGAGAAATGGGTTAATTTTAAATGTATATTTTGAGAAAATTACAGTGTGTTTTGACCTTGCATGCGTTTAAACCTGTTGTCCGGGACTAATAAACAGTGATAGGACGCTTAAAATTGTCATCTTACTGGCTCTTTACTTAATGTTTAAAATGTTTTAAATATTTTTTGTTTCAATGAAATGATTCAAAAAAAATATTTTTAATACAAACATGGCTTGAATTGCCTTTTAATTCATAATGTCATGTCAAGAATAGCGTTTTACAATATTAATAACTATAGATTTATATCTAAATTAGCTATATAGTATGTAATATTATTTGTAATTACTGTAATAAGTAAAAAAATGTATCTGTCAATATAGGTATTACAGTAAAATACACTAAAAATAAACAAGAAATAGACGTGCTGCCAGTACTGTAAAAATACAGGGAAATTGTTAACACATGATAAATCATGAGGTGAAAATTTACACCTAGAGGACAGTTGGTACAGTGCTGCAAAAGCTATGAAGTAAGGGTGTACAAAGGATTTAAACCTTGCTGTTTTCTTATAACATGTATGTGTACTTGGTGTATGACTACAGGCTGCTTTTGCATATTTATATTTTTTGTCTTTCCATTTTTACAGGTGGAGTAATGGAGTAAAGATGCAACGGAGCAGCTGATAAGAAAACATGCTTAAGACCATCTTAAACGTGCACCATCAAGAAAGGGAGGGGTACACAATAAACATTTTTTTTAACATTACTTTTTGAATAGATGCACTTTTTAAAAATTTTTTTAAAGTATATATATTGTTTATTTATGTTGTTTTTAAATGTTATAATTGTATTGTTTTTATTTGTTGTATTTAGCTTTTATGCATTTGTACACACACAAACACACAACCACATTTATACAAAATAAGTTTTGAATAAATACGTTTAATGGAGTGCAAAGTGTGAGTCTTTATTTAGCTAAATGATGTCTAAAATGAGTCTGCAGTTGACGTTATAAGACGTTGAAAATATGTCCACAATGACCACATTTCAACTAAATTTGGACCTTAAAAAGACGTCCTATGGATGTCATTATTGGACGTCCAAAAGACGTCAGAAAAAGACGTCGGAAAACCTTTCATTCTGCACCCTGATGGGGACGTCTTTTCAACGTCTTTATTGGACGTCCAAAAGACGTCAGAAAAAGACGTCGGAAAACCTTTCATTCTGCACCCTGATGGGGACGTCTTTTCAACGTCCGACAAAGATGTTGAAAAGACGTCTTTTGGACATACTTTTGCTCAGTGGGCTGGATTGGCTGACAGTGCATATTACATGCTTTTACAACCGAAAGATGGCAATGACCACGTCTTACAGCGCAATATGGAGACGGAGCTGAGGTTGTGTGGTGTATTTAATACAATTAAAACGTGTTGTTTCTGAGGGCTTGCCGTTGTTTTGGTCGGTGTGCATTCTGCGGATGTCTCAACAAAAGTTGAGCCTGTTAACCCTCATGTTGAGTTTGTTTGTTATGCAGTAGACCTCACTTAAAGTTGAAAAACGTGCGCCTTGCCTCTTCAAGAATACAACAGGTTGCATCAGTTTAAGCCATTAAGCGCATCGTGCTTTGTTTGTGACGCAGGCACACAGAATATGCGCATGTGTAGGCTACAGCGGCCTGGATACTGGTTTGAAGATGTAATGTGACTGCTAGCTTTAAATCACAGCACGTAATTCCTATTTAAAGTGCTGTTGAACGTAGGCAACGTATGTTTCTCCCGAAATGGTGGTGCCACCAGCTATTCAGAATACAAACACAATTCCTTCTCATTTTAACATGGATCCCAATGGAAATTATGTCTAAATATTTATTTGAGTGGTGTTATGTTCAAATATGGTGTTCGATTATCTTATGTGTTTCAACTATTTAATTCTAATCGTCATATGCTGTTTTAATGAATTCCAACATGACTGGAGAATTGGAATGCATTTGAAATAACTTGTTTCTAATTTAATTCAATGTTTCTTTTAAAATCTGACATATACCACAGGATTTTTGCACTCTGACAAGATTGTAGCAGCAAACGCATTGTGCGGTGATCATGCTGAATTTCTGACACTGTCAGAAAACTATTGTAGGCTATCTTGGACGCAAGACCAGGAAAACGTCCGTCTTTGAACTTCTCCCACCATACGACACTGTACCACCGACGAAGAGCCACGATCATAGAAATCGTGATGATTGTTTTACGATGGAAATCTTTCTTCTGGGAAAGCCAAAAATTATGCAGTTATAATTCTAAATGATAACTTTACAAGGAACTTTGTCTGGAATTAGAAGCGTACAATCTTCTTACTCTGCATCCTCAAGAAAATAGCGAAACCTGCATCAACTTTACATACAACCACATTACACCGGCTGCTAGGATTTAGAACATCATAACAGCGCGGCTGCTTACATGAAGCAAGCTATTTTTAAACTATATACATGTTTTTACACAGACTATGGATATGCAGTTCTATAAGTGCTTTATTTCAGTGCCTGCATTACCATCAGGGCTCTTTATCGACTTCCAGGAACTCTAATCGCATACGGCTGCAAGGATTTGAACATGCATAATTGCTACATGTACAAGAATTGGCTTTCGTTAGCACTGGGCCGTGCACACTTGCCGCGTGCACGCAGGTCGTCACGTTTCACGTCCGCAGTCGTGTATGGTGCGGTCTTCGATCGTTTCTGGATTGCCAGCGTGGCGTAGGATCTTCATTAAACAAATAATTCAGAACTTCTTAAGTGCATATCATGTAAGACTGTTAGCACAAAACTGTCACGTTTAATCATGCTATTATGGTTAGTCAAAGTTTAAGCTGTAAACTTTCATCTAGATGGCTATTACTTTCGGAGCACGTCCATCTATCAACTGCACAACCCTACTGATACCGCTCCTCAGTTTTTGGGGGTTCTTAATTTATATCGTAAACGGAGAATTTTATATAATCATCTGTGTGTCATGGCGAAGCAAGCAAGACAAGGCAACGGATCCAAATGCAATGGTTTATTTCTTAAAAACCCAAAAGTCCACAAAGCAGAACCAGAATGAAGACCAGAATACAGGACCAAAAAGTGATGACAGCAAACTATACTCAAGAAAGGACAACTGAAACACAAGGACTGTATTCATGTGGGTAAACAAGATATCAAGACACACCTGGGAAACAATCTAGAACAAGGACCAACGAACTACAGACATGGATGACATTAAAGAACTTCAAATAAAGAGTACAAGACAGGGGAAACGCAAGACACAACAGTGACACCGTGCAATCTTTAGCATCAGTCAGATCGTTTGTAACCTCTAATCTTCTCCCTACTTTTATAATGACAATATAAAAGCATGCATACATAAATTGTCTCTCTTCATCAGGAGCCGCGCTCCTAATTTCACCGTATGCAGGAAAACACTATGACATTCAATTCAATAATGGCAAGCAATAATCAAGGTATGTTTAAGCAAACTACTGGTGGTGGTGGTGTATTTAACCATGCTAAATCATGGCCCTTGCCATTTATATCATTCCTCACTCTGGCATAACGTTGCATTCTGTGGCCTTCGCGGCCTCTCTGCTATCAAGCCTAACGTGGCATCCTTCTACGGATATCCTCTACTGCTGATATTATGATTGACATTTACGGACACGTTTATGGTATGTACCTTTTGTCAATACTGGTGGTGGTGAATCTTATTGCAAGCTAACCTGTTGGCTTTTCCTACTGGGCATATCGTTGCCTTCCACGGCCTATGCGGCCTATCTAACCCTGGCATATCTTTGCCCTTCATGGCCTACACAGCCTCTCTCAACACGGCATATCGTTGCCTTCTATGGCCATGCGGCCTTTCTCACTCGGCATATCGTTGCCTTCTATGGCCTACGCGGCCTATCTCTATCTGGCATATCGTTGCCTTCTATGGCCTACGCGGCCTATCTCTATCTGGCATATATCTCTATCTGGCATATCGTTGCCTTCTATGGCCTACGCGGCCTATTTCTCTGGCATATCGTTGCCTTCCAAAGGCCTACGTGGCCTTTTCTCACTAGGCATATCGTTGCTTTCTATGGCCTACGCGGCCTATCTCTGTCTGGCATATCGTTGCCTTCTAAAGCCTACGCGGCATTTTCCCATTAGGCATATCGTTGCCTTCTGTGGCCTGTGCGGCCTATCTCTGTCTGGCATATCGTTGCCTTCTAAAGCCTATGTGGCTTTTTCCCACTAGGCATATCGTTGCCTTCTACGGCCCATGCGGCCTATCTCTCCAGCCTATCTCTCTGGGGCATATCGCTGCCTTCTATGGCCTAAGCGGTAATCCCATGGCCTCTTATGGCATCCTTCAATGTCAGTAGATAACAATTTCTCTTATCTGTTTCAGGAACCTCAAAGAAACACTGGTGGGTACCGATCATTGCGATCAATTTTTGGGGATTAGATTCTGGCCCGTCTTCATCTTCAGACAGGAACCGCAAGAATCCGTGACCCCCGGATTTGAACTATGGTCGGGGCCTACGCCAAAGAACTATACTGTGTTACATTCTAACCTTGGTTGCTAACTACTGTTAAATAAACTCATATGTCAAGTCTTAACCTATCTTCGAGTCTTTCTGGTAGAAATGGTAGCTTTAGCGTAGCGTAGCGTAAGTTCTACCAGGAAACTCGAATGTTACGTCATTCATGTCACAAGGCGCAATCAATCACCCCTGATACTGAGAGTATATAAGCCTCGTACTCACCTGTCTTTGCGTTCGCAGATACTGATGCCAGCATTAACAACCCACCCTCCCTACCACCATCACCAGGTCGGTTCCGTCCATACTCAAGGGGGATTAGATTCTGGCCCGTCTTCATCTTCAGACAGGAACCGCAAGAATCCGTGACCCCCGGATTTGAACTATGGTCGGGGCCTACGCCAAAGAACTATACTGTGTTACATTCTAACCTTGGTTGCTAACTACTGTTAAATAAACTCATATGTCAAGTCTTAACCTATCTTCGAGTCTTTCTGGTAGAACTAAAATTACTTTTACTAAAAAAATATTATCTCTGGGGGCCTCAAAAGTGCGTGGGGCCTTAGAATCGTCTCAACTCCAGTCAGCCCCCGCCACAGGTGGAGCACCTGCAGGCACTGAAAACTAAACTTAACGTACACAAACATAGAACAAGACCACAAAAAAAAAACACAGAGAAGGGGAGAAATTAAATGAATTATACAATAGTCTGGGCTATTTTTATGAGAAAACACTCAGAAAAGTTGTTGTGGGTTTATTGCACTTCTGGTTTTGCACTGCCAATTGAATTAAAAAGCTAAAAGTAGACTATAGCGGAAACTTATTCATATGGACTCAAGCAATTCAAGTAACAACAAGAGACAACTGTGGAATTAGATGTCTAATCGAACACAGTCTAAAAAATAACTCATTTACCTCAACAATTTTGTCTCAACAAAAGTTTTTAAGTGTCTAGATAGCAAGAATCTCACAAACTTTCAAAAATTCTGTGATAACACTTTTATAGCTGCACTTTCACTTTCCCAATGGTTCCAATAAAATCAATGCTTGCCATTTTTTAAAAACCGCTTTTATCATTATGGTGTGCAGCATATATTTAATTTTTTAACCCTTGCTCTGATTCAACAGTTGCTTTTCAACCTCCGACTTAATAATATATAGTACCAATAATACTGTATCAAGTACCATCCTACTTTTTACATTACTGAGTTACCTCTTTAAATGCATAAAATTACATAAGTACTGTAAAGTGGGTTGTGAACAGCGCTTCACGTTGTTATTAAATATGTATAAACCTTTAGTCTGCACTGCATACACGTGCAGTTTACGTCAATGTAACGATCGTCCAGGTTAACTCGAGCCCTCTATGGACTTTTCAGATAGCATAGACAATTACCTTAACCAGCGCAAGATCCTTCCTGCAACATTCCTTTAAACTATGAAATGAATGTGACTCTGTACATCCTTTGTCTTGTATTAAAGCTTAAAATAGTCAAAAATGATGTTGGCATACCTGACATTCTTCGTTATTATTTAATTCAAATATTTCTATCTACTTTGCAAGCTGAAAGCATCGACTGAGGTTTATTCTGCAGGCATTTTTATAATTGAAAATATCTGCCAGCATCAGAACGAATCAATCTGGAGAGCCTTTGGCTATGAATTGTGGGGAGCACAGAATCGCTTACATTAAGCTGTGTAAACTTTTATGTAAATGAGATTTAAACAGACCCAATACACAAAGCACATCCACCATGAGTCTCTGATGAATCTCATATTCATGCAATCGTTCTCTGTTCCTCTGTATCCCACACACAGGGAAATGGCTCATTGTTTTGGGTTTAATTTAACTAAAAAAACACCCAACCATTTCCAAAACTAACCAAGCATGTTACCGCAGTGAAGGATTTCAACAGGAGGTCCACAAATGCATTCAACATCTTTCTAATCATGAGTACAGCTGGTGTTTAAAGGTGACATAGAATGATTGAACAAGGTATTTATCCTTGTTCTGTGATGTGAGATGTAGACAAAAATGTTTTTGTTTGGGTCTGTAATGCCTTAGAAGCTTCCTAAAAACCTCTCTCAGATAGCTCTATTAGGGTGGGGGATTTTAAACAAGTGGTTTTGCACCTATTTGGCTCCCCCTACTGGCTTAACTTGCAATCTCATTACTGATTGGCTGACTTTGCTGCCACTCAAAAAATGTAGCCAATTATTTTAAAGTGGAGGAGCAGTGAGATGCCTGTGATGTCATAAGCATCCGTTTTTCAGATTGGGCTGTTTTTTGGCTGACATTTCTAAAAGAGGAATTTCTATGAGACTGAGATGTTTAGCATGTATAGCACTTTTTGTATGTTTGTGAATGTGGGTAGACTAAGATAATTCAACAAAGACAAGGTAAAAATGGTTTTTCATTCTCTGTCCCCTTTAAGCAAAAACAAAGTAAATAAACCATGTTGCAGGTTTATATCCTCATATTCTTGTAAACTTTTGAGTCATTCTTAAATGCTAAAGGGAGTAATCTTTCATTTGGGAATCAATGAGAAATGAGTATTTCACACAAATAGTTCAGTCAGGTTATGGTACCAGCATCAAGGACACAGATCTTCACCTCTTCCCACCCAAATCTGACATCTATCGCTGATGACTAGCAGAACAATTGTCATTGATGTCACTTTAAATGGAAGATTTTACAGCGGCATGGGTTTGTTCTTATGTAAGAGCGAGACAGCCGATGGGCGTCTCTGTTTTATTGTGGCTTGTATTGATTTGTGAGTGGGTTTCCCTGGGCTGATTTTTAATGAAGATGTGAAAAGAGGTGAGAGAGTTATCGAGTTCTGCCTGATTAGTGCTGGAGTTTGGGGCTCCCTAGGCAGTATTCAGTGTACTTTACACGGCCGACCTCTGTATCCACCCTTAGATCAAAAAGCAGGACTGACTTTGACGATTTACAGATCTACGGCTGGGACTCGTAAGGAATGTAATTGTTTCTGCTTTCTATACCACTGAACAATTCCAGAAACTGTACTCTGACTTTGTCCAGAATGTGAATATTTTATTACACACTGTGGTAAAAAAAATCGTACATATACACAAAAAAGTTAACAATGGATCTAATTAAACAGTAAAGAGTATATTTTAAAATACGGCTATTGCCGTATATTTTTCAGTTCATGCTTGTGTGACTGTGGTGGATAAAAGTATGATGTTATAAATGTCAGGATTGATCGTGATTGTTCAATCGTGTTTGAAGAGTTTTTTTGAAGCCAATAGTTGGCGGGGCCTGCCGTCATCATCTTGGCATTGCGTCACCGAGCATCATTCGTGGATTACCGAAAATGGGTAAAGAGATGTGACATGGGAAAAGCTGAGGTGGCTGGTTGCTGTACCTACTCCCACCTAACTTGACGGTAGTGACAGCAGTGGCTGTTCACCCATCACTCTAGTGGCCACCCCCCTAATTTTGCAGAACTTTAAAGCTTAATATAATTTATGTAGAGGGACATTCCACTTTAAAATAAGCTCATTTTCCAGCTCCTGAGAGTTAAACATTTGATTTTTACCATTTTGGAATCCATTCAACCGATCTCCAGGTCTGGCGCTACCACTTTTAGCATAGCTTAGCTCAATCCATTGAATCTGATTAGACCATTAGCATCGCAAGAGTCAAGTTTCAAATAGGAAACTTTGGTTATTTTTGAGGGCGATGCTAATGGTCTAATCAGATTTAATAAAAAAGTGGAGTGTCCCTTTAATTATTAAAGGGCCATTTCAATGATAGAAACATTAATCTTTATTGAAAGTGGGTCATATTTGTAGTCGAAATGTAACATACATTTAGAATTGTGTGCCTATTTGACCAAAAAAAAGAGAGAACGTGACTTTAGAGCACATTTGTATGAAAAACTACAACTCCCACTATGCAACACAATGCACAGCTCTGCAAGCCACTCCCATTTATCGGAACACCGCTCAGATTTGTGACCAGTCACGGAAAGTAGGGTATCTGGGGCATTTTGAGTTATTCACCCACCTTGATGTTTCCAACGATGTGTAACACATGGAAATCTGATTAGATTTGGAGAAGTTGTGGCCATTTGAATATAACACATTCAAGAAAAAGAATGCTGAGAAATTTGAGAAAGAAGAATTAACACTTTTCCCTGCCTGGAGAGACAATAGGGCTCATTTACATCTCATTTAGCTAAGACATACCCCCTGTAAAGCCGTTTTGAGATAGGCTACAGATGTTCTAGCATCATATGTAGTATTTTATGTCCGATATATAAGTCCGAATGACAACATGCAAAAATAAACATGACTTTTTACCTTTGTGGTGATCACAAGTCGAATCCAGTCTGTTTCAGATGTGTGAATTATCCAATGACCATTTTTGTCCACAAATGCATATTATCCGTGAAATATAGATATATAGTCTATTGTTTACATCAGATTTCGCATGACCGTCTTGTAAAAGAATATAATATACAATTTACATCGTAACATGTAATGGTATATGAGATTACACTCCGGTAATTTACGTTCCGTTAAACACATGAACCCACCTTCAAAGTTTGTATTTAAAATAGGGAGGTAGTATAATAGATAATCTAAACAGCGCCATCGAAAACGTGACGTCCTTTAGGGATGTAACCAATCGCTCGCTCGTTCCTCCATCAGCCAATGACTTAATGGAAATATTGATAGACAAAACATGTAGCCAATTATATTACAAATTCAGCGATCTCTGTATAACTTATGTGTGTTTGGACTCATGCTGAGCTGCAAGAACTGACAGACAGATGACGTCAAAGTACAGCGAGAGCGAGTCGAAATTAAACAGTTCTTTGACGTCATCCGAGTGCGGCGCCGCACACGGCTGACGTACGACGCACCTGACTGTTATCTGTTCCACCCCAGCTTCTTTTATTTTTCTTTTGTTTTGTGCACCCGAGCTTTGTTTACAGTCTGGGGAGACGCACGCTATACGTTAAAAAAAAAAACTTAGCAAACATGTCTGAGGAACAGGGCAGCCGCGTCACTACAGTCATGTGACTTCACTCTCGTAATTAAAGTCGTAATTCTTGCTATTTTTGGACCAAAATGTATTTTCAATGCTTCAACACATTCTTACTGACCCACTGATGTCACATGGACTACTTTGATGATGTTTTTATTACCTTTCTGGATATGGAAACCGTACATAGATTTTCAGTGGAGGGGACAGAAAGCTCTCGGACTAAATCTAACATTAAAACATCTTAAACTGTGTTCCGAAGATGAACGGAGGCTGTCCGAGTTTAGAACGACATAAGGGTGAGTCATTAATTACATTATTTTCAGTTTTGGGCGAACTATCCTTATTTAGTAGTCAAGCTGTTCCCTTTGGGGGCGGGGGCGAAAACACAAGCCACTGATACAGTATGTAAATATACACACAGACAATGACGCCCCCCGCTGCACGTTAGAATCTCCGGAAAAACAAGCCGATTTCAACCGCAAAATGTACTAAATTGTATTAAATATACAAAAACTGCTATCTCAAACATGGAGAGACTTCTTCGTGATCTCAACTAACAGATTCTGCAATAAAACGAAAATCAAAAATTTTGAAAAGAAAAACTTTGTTTCTCATTATCTCGAAACTTGTGCTGCCGTCTTGTGTCACTGGTTTCCGTGATGGGTCACATATGCTATTGTGTACATAAATGTCATGTTAGTAAAACAAAGAAAATAGCCGCCACTATCTGACAGACATCAATCATGACTTACTTTTAAACACGATGTTACGTTGTGTTACATCACACTTGCGAAATCACCCTTTTCCATATCATATCGAGGACCTTGCGCTATTATTGTAACATGAAGTCTGGCTCACTTCAGAATGTCTATTAGCCTAGCTTAGCATAAGGATGGCGGCTGATCGTTTTTTTTTGTCTGTGTTCATATATTTTTGATCTGTAATAGGTCTTTAGCGTGAGTGGGTCACACTCATAGCCCCCACCTTGAAAAAACGAGGAATGAGTGTTTGAAGTCTTTCACCCTCAACAAAGATAATGCAGTTCCTTCTTTCAATGATGCAAAATGACGACTTTTTCATCATTGAAAGAAGGAAGTGCAACACTAAAAAACTGTATTTCTCCCATCTCAGGGGAAACTGAGGGAATGATGCACGACCATTTAAAAACATGACTGGGGTTCTAACGATACAAAGCTTAATGCAAATCGGTGAAGTGTCCCTTTAAATTCACTCCCTCACAGTTGTCATGAAGGGCAAATTAGCTACTGTATATAAAAATCACTTTTTGTACCAGGCTGTAAACATTATTTTCTGCTGTAAAGTTGGGCATTTTAAAATAAGGGTCTATGGAAATTGACAACCTTTTGCAGCCAGTCTCTGACGACCCATCTATGGATTGCAATTTAAGTCACTTCCTTGTTGGCTTCATCAGAGAGATCGGAAAGTTGCCCCTTAGCAAAGACATAGATAGACGCAAACAGAATTGGGTAGATCTTTTGCCGCAAAAACATATATGCCTCAAACGCGTCTTCATGCAAGTTGAAAGTATTCAACTGAAGGGAAAAATTTTCATTGTCAAAATGATTACACATTTAACCTTTATTTGTTGAAATTAAATACATCCATTATTTTAGTTAAACTATGTGTAGTGAAACTGTAATGCAGTCAACACACCTGAAAATATTAGTACAGTTGGTCGCTGTACACTGAAAAAAATTATTTATTCAATTTACTCAAATTTTTTAAGCTACATTTAAACAAAATGTGTTATTTTATTTTTAATGTAGCTTAAGTAAATTAATTGCAACCCACTTACCTTACAAAATTTAGTAATAAATTATTTTTTTCAGTGTACAGAAAGATATGATTTGTTACAAGCTCAGTGGTCAACTTAAAGGTGCAGTGTGTAATTTTTAGAAGGATCTCTTGACAGAAATGCAAAATAATATACAACTATATTATTAGGGTGTATAAAGACCTTTTTATAATGAACCATTATGTTTTTATTACCTTAGAATGAGACGTTTTTATCTACATGCACAGAGGGTCCCCTTACGTGGAAGTCACCATTTTGTGCCAACATGTTTCTACAGAAGCCCTTAACAGACAAACTTTTTTACTATGTCCTCTTCGACGATGACATGTTTTTCCTGTGGCGGCTGTAGCTTCTCTATGCATTTCAAAAGTGAGGAGTGAGCAGTGGACTGAGCCGTTGGTTGCAATTCGCAACCTCACTACTAGATGCTGCTAAAATTTACACACTGCACCTTTAATGATTATTACTTTAGTTACAGCACTGGCTGACAGATCCAGATGCTCAAGAACCACTAAATGGAACAAAATTGTTTCCAATATGGTTTTAAAATGGAACCAGTACTCAACAAAAATAATTGTTTGATTCCCCTTTGACAGAATGGCAGTGTGTGGTCACAGGTTGATGCGATACTGTTACAAGTCTTTGTCTGTACGATACACAACACAAAACCCGTCATCTTATTTCAATCAAATGTTTCAGTCTGACAGTTCAAAGAAACAAAGACTTTGGCATAGCTCACAAAGCAGCATTTGTGGTGGCAGATAAAGGTAGAAAAATCTGAATTTCAGTTTAGTAGCACTTTCATAACCTTGTATACTTTAAAGGACTCTGATAGAGAGGTAGGTTGTAACATTTTGTAAATCTTGGTATGGATTTCTGTCTTTTAAACGAAAGCAGATGGAAAGGGAATGAATGCTGGAACTCTCTACGGTTTTTATATTCCATCTGTTTGATACCGTGGCTTCATCTAAGAAAGCAAAACTCTTGTGTTTCACTCCATTAGACCCTGCTGAGTTCTGCCAGGGAAGATCACAGACAGACATGATTCGGCTTTGTATATAAGTTTTTGTAGTTTTTACCAGAAAACCGCAGCTTTATAACCTTAATTTTTATTGCCAACTTGCACATCAACAATGAGACACATGCAAGAAGCAATGATGAATAGTTTATAATGCATTTAGGTTTGATACCGAATTTTATTTTTGAAATCTTTCAATGACAAATCCTGCAGAACAAACATCCTTGAGTTGCTGTATTCTGTTATTATGATTTCAGAAATCTTTGCAATACAAGCAGTGCACCAGCACCTGTGTTACCTGTGTAAGGACAACGCTACAGAAAATGAAACTGCCCATATGACGCTGTCATTTACTTTATTGCTTCCAGAACCTATAGGTGTGTATGTGTTTAAGGACCGCTCAAAGATGCTCTAGAGGGTTTTTGTCCATGAAATACTGCTGGTGAGGATGGTGTACAGTGTCTGTCAAGGTAAACTTTAGTGATGATGGGGCAATGGGGAAATCTGCTCGAGGGTCAGCATTTCTTGGTAAGTTGTGGATAAAGCACAAATAAATTGGTTTCAAGACCTTGATGATCGCATTATCACCATCCCCAGAGAACAAGCATACATAAACATATGATAAACATAAATATTTAAATTCGGCACAGATTTCACATTTGCCATTAGTCAGACCATAAGGTAGCCCCTTCCAAAACTCACACAAGTGAATGAGACAGACGTTGACGTGTTGTTTTTAAATAGGAAAGTGTTTTAAATCTATCACAGAATTACAATGTTTACAGTTTAAAGTCAAGATATAAATGACGCATTATTTATCAGTTCAATTCAAATTTATTTCAACCTTTTTGTCAATTTATGTAATAAGTTCAAATGGAGTTACAAAAATGTAAGGTTTATAAACATTTGATTATACTAAATACACAAAATAACGTTGTTTTTAGCAAAGGTGCACATTAAGATAATGAATTTCCATCTATTTCCCTTAAATTTTGCTTGTGTAGGGGCTGCACGAGTTTGGCAAAAATCATAATTGTTTATGCTACTGTATTTATACTGAATTGGAAATTATATCTTTGAAAAATACAATGAACTGCAAGGCTGCAGAGAACAGTGCACTATTTCAGACTTATATAGGCTACTGAGGATTTAATGATATTATTTTAATATAGTCAGTCATGAACTAAAGTGGGTCGGTCTAAGGCATGAAACTCTAGGGCTGAAAATGAGTCCCACTTTGGCACTGGATCTAGTGTTTTTAGTAGTTTTGTACTATTATACGAGTACATATTAGTGTGATTTTTTGTTATTTCCATATATCATTTGAGATTGGTTGGACCTGGAAGCACTGCATGTCAGACTTAACAAGCGGATTGCATTGGGGGCTGATATTCCAAATATTGATATGAGATCAAATGAGCATCTTGCCACTCAATGCATCCAATGCATCTTCTGAATACACACTGCTACCTGTTCAAATCCTGACTCAACACAATGTGTCAGTTCTCCCCAGCAACTTACAAAGTAAAAGAAGCGGCCATCTGAAAAGCTCTCAAGTCATGTATTATTGACACGGGACAGAAGGACGAGACAGAGAGGACTGAAGGTGCAGGTTGTTGTTTGTGTGACTGGGAACGAGAACAAACAGTGCAAGAGGGAGCTGAACG